>NW_026067960.1:7352126-7384231 GCF_014885135.2 Alexandromys fortis
CATAGATGAAGAGAAGCAGGTTAAGGTATAAGAGAGAGAGAGGAGAGAGAGAGAGGAGAGAGAGAGGAGAGAGAGAGAGAGAGAGAGAGAGAGAGAGAGAGAGAGAGAGAGAGAGAGAGACTTCACTGAGTACAGGAAAGAGTAATAGGCCATGTGTTGGGAGGGATCCGGATGGAAAATTCCTGAGAGAAGCCTGATTGGATGGGGAGGTCTCACATGACTAAATGGGGTTCTCACAAAGGCAGAGCTGGACACCAAGGGTGAGAACGAGGGTCCTGACTGCACGGCAGGACTTAGTAGTGTCATTGCTAAAAGTAGGTGGGGAGGTCAAGGTGGAAGTGGCCAGAAGGGGAATCAAGGTATCCCAGCTGAATTCTGATGGGCACGTAGTACACTAGAGCGGCCTCTGGAGGTTGGTGTGGGTAGTGCCAGTGGACATGCAAACCCATGAAGGGCAGGATCATGTCCAGGCATGCCAGCTCTGGGCCCTTGCTCACTGTCCAGGGTGTCTTAGCTCCCAACAGCTCTGCTCTCAGGGCTTCATGATAAGGGAAAGAGCTTTTGACCATGGGGGTCACTGTAGGTGGACTAGGCACCAGAAGGGGAGTGTTAGAGTGCGAGGAACTCTGCCCAGGCCCCTCACCACCTGCGTATGGAGCCACCCCAAATTTCAACAGCTGCTGCTCTCCATTGCCCTTGGTCCTCTGTTTTGAAATACAGAGTGCAGGGTTAGAGGCAGCCAGGAATAGGACCGTGAAGCACTGATGGTGCAGACAGCCTCCTGTACCCACAGAAGCCTCAGGTAAACAATCCTGTTTGCTGGGAGCCAGGGAGATGAGCGTTCTGCAGTGAAAATTCCAGACTCCAGATGTGCAGAAACTTCTGTAGTCTCTAGACTTAGGATCCACCAGGAGTCAGTCAAGCATCCCAAAGTGACAAGAAAGTTTTCATGCTGACTGCTTCTGAGGACGGACAGCCAGTCACCAGGCCCTGACTCTCAATCAAAGGCAGAGGGAGATGGGGATCAGGAGCCGTGATGTCGCGTGTTGGTGCAAACCAAAGGTGCAGCTATGACTTCACTAGTTGCCTTGAAGAAGTCAAGATTTTTCAGTTAGGGATATCCTAGTGACATTTGCCCGGAGGGTTTAAGGGATAGATTTGTTGTCCTTGAGAGTCCCTCGTTCTGTGCAGAAGAGTTCCTGGTTGCCCTGCCTACCTGTAGCTCTCATCACTAACATTGTGTCAGCGACAGGGACAGTTTCAGGATGTTGCCTTCCTCGGGAGTCTCTGGTCCTGAGGGACCCTGAGTCACATTATAGCCACATACCAGTCAGGCGAGCGGGATGGAGCATATACTATTTTTAAATGGAAATGAACATACATGAATAAAAAGCATTCACAAACGAATTAATGTAGAGGTTGTGTGTGCACATGTGTGTATATATACGTGTGTGTGTGTGTGGTGTGTGTGTATATGTGCGTGTGCATGTGCTTGTGTGTATGTGTCTGTGTCTGTGTGTGTTAGGGATCAAACCCAGAGCTTCAAGCATGCTTATCAAATGTTGTACCACTGAGCTGCACCCTAGTCCCTATATTTGGTTTTCAGAAAACTTGATCCATTTACAAATAGATTTGCAAGATGGAAGCACTGCAGGGATTTTTGTTTGTTTGTTTCTCTTGCTGTTCAAACAGAGCCCTCCTGTACATCCTGTCAGGCTGCGGTAGCAGAAGCCACAGACTGGGAGACTTAACGGGACTCATTCAACCTCTTTCATCCCTAGAGGGTAGAAGTCTGAGACCAAGGCCCCCCACTCCACCCCTGGCTTCTCCCATCGGTGTTCAGGGCACTGCTGTCTCCATGTGCTCACGTGTCCAGAGGGAAAGAGCAGGCCCGTGCAGTCCCTTCCCTTGGGACACTAGTCCTCTGGCAGCAGGGTCTGTCTCACTCAGGAGCCTCCCAAGCTTCCCGAGAGATCCATCTAGGAACACAACCACTGCGGTGTTACTACCCCGGGGGCTCCTCCTAGCCGGGAGGGAGGGAGGCTGCAGACATATCCCAGACCTCCCCGCCCATCACCGTTCCTCCTCCTCCAAGTATCTCAAGCGTTCCAAACATAGAGCCATGGAGAACTGGGGAAGTCTGCCAAACACTTCAGTAAGGCAGTGAATTGGATGGTGGAAGAGAAGCTTCTTCAAGGAATTGGAGCGCATCCAGCCTCAAACATTTTGTGACAACAACATTTTCTGATTCCAAAGTACTGGGGTTAGTTAACTTCTGTGTCAGCTCCAAACTGCAGGTGTGGGCTTAAAAAGAAGGAGGAGGAGGAGGAGGAGGAGGAGGAGGAGGAGGAGGAGGAGGAGGAGAAAGGTCCCCGCCACACCCTGGATGATTAGGAGCAGGTGGGCTCAGCTTGAGCAGGGCAGCTTAACTCTCCCTGGCATGCAGGGTCCCTGTTGACTCCACCGGTCCAGACCCACACTGGAAGATGGGACCGAGGTCTGATCTCGGGTTCATAGGGAACACTCCTCTTCAGGGGGCACCTGGTTGTCTCAGCCCTCCCTTTCTCAGGCATTTGTGATCTCCCAAATCTGAGGCGACGGTGAGGATTCCAGAAACATAGACTACATATTGCTGCAAAGAGTCAGGCTAGGGGGATAGCTGACAAAAATCTACCTCAAATGAGATAACATGAAGTCATCTAACACGGAAAGGGCTATATGCATAGACACATGCCTATACATGCATGCAGGTGTATTCATGTATACATAGGCATACAGACTCATACGTGCATTCACAGACATGAACATCATACTTGAAAATATCAGACTTGAAAATATCTCCTATTTGACTTTGTGAGACCTGGGAGTTCTGAGTATAACGCAGAGGAAGGTATGTTCTGGCTGATTGCGACCTGGGAGGCAGGAGCTTTCTGAAGGTCGAGGAGGGTCCAAGGATAGAGTTCCATGTCTGTGTGTACGTGGGCATCATGGGGAGTGCACTAGAGAACACGGTCCCACCCCTGCTTGTAGTGAGGAGCGGCAGGCTGCGTTCCTGCTCGGCTCCCGCATCACCTCCTACCTCACCTGCTTCTGAGGAAGAGCTTACTCAGGACATGGCAGTCTTGTGGCCCACCTGCTACAAGATTGCAGCCTCCCAAGGACAGTTAGACAGCAGCCATTTTTAAAAGTTCATCACCAAAACATGGCCCAGGCTCTGCCTGTCATCTTGGTCACGTGATTTAACCTTGTCACCATGCAGTGGGCTCCCATCTCTCAGCTTCAGGTTAGTGTGGGATGTCAGACTGAAGCAAGAAACACCCCAGTTAAAAAGGCCACTCACTGCAGGTTGTGGGTCACACATCTCCTCCTGCCACCCTCAGAGGGTCACAGACACGGGCAGCACAGCCACCTTCGCTCATGCTCAGTCAGACAGGCAAACATCCTACGTAACAACACAGGAAGGTAACCCCCGTCCTGATGCTGCTTGTCCAGCGGGAGATTTCGGTTACGGTGTGGAAGCTGGGTGAATATAGGTGGAGCTTACGGATGGAATCAAGGCCACTAGCAAGGCCCCATGGGTAAGAGAAGAGCAGTAGACAGGGCTTGGGGGCCACCTACAACCATTCTCTGTACTTGCCTGCCCCTGGCATTTGTATCAGCTGTTAGGACCAGCTCCACTCTCCAGGTGGGGCTCCTCTGTTGATGTCCAAGGGCTGGTCACATGGCAGCAAGTATAATCCAACCTCATCTGGCCCCTCTTGACGTCCCAGCTCAAAGCCTGCATCTGTAAGCTGGTGGCCCAGCACGATCAGATTCTAGTCTGTCCTTCATGCTTTCTTTCGAAGTGTCTGTTTCCAAAGTCTTCCTCTTGCAGGCTTTCCGAGAACCTCGCTGTGGTGTCGCTGAAGTTGCATCACCAGGTTGTGATTTGTAAGTTGTCACCGACTTGCTTTAGGAGTGCGACTGATATTTTCACTTGCACTGGGCACGGGAGCTGAGCAGCTCAGTGCTGATCACGTGTGAGATGCAGGGAGAGACAGCAGCGTCTACAAGGAAGGTTTTGGGTTATGGCTCTTGCTTGTGCGGTGGAGCAGGGCTCAAGATCAGCTTTGGAAGGCCGGGTGAGTGGGAACTGCAGGATACTTACAGGGAGTGCCCGTCTGTGATGAATTCGCAAGCAAAGCAACACCAGCTTCTAGCAGTTTCTGTAACCCTTCCTGGGCCCCAGGCCTCAGACTCAGTAGGTGTTTCCAGGTCTGTCTGGGTCACTATGGAAGCATACCTAGAAGTACCTTGTTGGTCTTTGTCTTGCCCAGGAACAGAGGCGTGGCCTGGCTGAGGCTCGTGGAAGCCATGGAAATGTCACGGTCATTGTCGATGCCCAGTAGCATGAGACCCAAGACGGGGACGTTGCCGTTGCCTCACCTGTGAATGCTGACTCAGGGTGACAACCTCCAGGTGCTCCCTCAAGGGTGCGCATTCCCTGACTGAGCAGCCTTCAGCCAGCCCAGCTTCCCTGCCACTTCTCCTTGCCTCTCATCATAGGGGATCATATCACCTCTTTGCTCCCAGTCCATCGGTGGCTCCGCACCACATTTAGAATAGGACTCGCCGGTGTGGTTCTCAGTGACCTAGGCACTGCTGACCCCTTGCTGCACTGGGGCACTTATTTCCAAGTGGACATTGCTTGTGGACCTCAGCATACCTTCTCTGGGTTTTTCAATAGTTCCAAGCTCTTCCTGACCCAGAGGTTTGTGGTAATGGAAGTACCACTCTCCTGCACGTGGCCTGAGCACCTTGTTCTTCCTGCCTAGTCCCCCTTTGTGAGGCTTAGCCTGACCACCTCCTCCTGAGCTCTGAGCAGATACCTGCTCTGCCCCCTGGTCTCTCATGGCCCTGTCTGGCCACATTCATCTCTTCTTTGTTTTTTGCACCTTCCATGAGCTCAGCTGGGGCCTGGGTTTGTTCACTGATAAGTTCCTAATGTTTGTCTCAAAGCCAGGCCCAGAGCTAGCAATGCCTACACATTACACAAGCTGCTGTCTGCATCTCTGATGTGTGTGTCTGCATGTGTCCAGATCCACAGAGAACAGATGCAATGCTCTCTGAGAGTGTGTAGCTGCAGCGTGTCTTGGGAGCAGGGGCCACAATGACTGGAATACTACCCAGGAAGCATCGTTGACACGTACTTTGTTCTTTTGGAAAGCACACACTGAGCATCTACGGGGGCTGGAGTGGGTGTGTGCTAATCACTGAGTCTCTCAGAAGAGTAGCCAACACCTTCACCTGCTAAGAAGCCAGACTTTAGCATTGAGATAAAAAGTCACCCACAGGCAGTGTTTACCTTGCATTCCAAGGATTTATTTCCGCCCTTAAATGTAATAATAATAATAATTATAGGCCTTTGGTGGTGGTAATTCACAAATAAGTGGTGTTTTCTAAGTGCTAACAGCTAGCCTCACCCTTCCTACTAGCGAGATTTGGTTCACCGAGACCTTAGCTGGAGTCTTAATCAGCGTAGCCGTATGTGGACCATCTGCACAGTTACACTTGCTTTCACCAGGGCTGACATCACCCCTGACTGAAGGCTGTGCACAGAGGACAGTGGACAGACAAGTTTGTGTGCATGAGGGTCATGGGATTGTGCATCCTGACCACAGATGCTGGAACTCACAAACTACCCAGACCCCATGGATATGTGGTCTTCCTGTCACCAAGAGGAAAGTGACACAGGGCACTTCCCAGAAGCACAGTGGTACAGCTCGTGTGTCCCCTGAGTCACCCAGCAGCCTGGCCATGCACAACACACTGACCAGCGTGTGAGCTCCTAAGATCCCTGTGCTCTCTGCTAGGGGCCCCACCTTCCAGGTAGACTGAGGACCAGAGATGACCCGGCCATAAGGGTGTCCAGTTCATCTCATCTTCTCCAACGTAAAGACCCAACTTTCCGAATCTACACTCATTCTTTTCCAATGAGTTAGTGGAATTGGGGCCTCTCTGGAGACTCTGTCTCCTTAATAGGCTACAAAATCCCTTCTGTTCAGTTGGCTTTCACGCTGGTCATGGCAGAGATGAATGCTCCCGGTAAAGGGCTCCGGCTCCGGGAAGAGAGACAGCCCCTCAATCTGTATTGCTGCTGTTGAAGGGGAGGGCAGAACCCCACAGAAAGGAGTGATGGACGCTGGTGGCTGGGAGCAACTGTTTCTCGTCAGCCTGTGCTCAGAGGCAACTCATGGAGGTAGGATAGCAGCCTGCCATCACGGAAAAGAGAAAGGAACTAGAAAGACCAAGGTCCTGCAAACCATCTTGTAATGTCATTTCTTTAAATATGGGAGAAAAATCACATGCTGTTGTAGGAGGAGATAGACAGGGTTCCTGGACCACAGTCCCGCGTGAAGTGATTATGCGTGGCCTGGCGCGGTCCTTCTCGGAGTCTCCTTGTGATCATGCATGTATGTGTGGGGTTCACTGTGGCAGCAGGACTGGCCTGTGCAGATTAGTGCCCAATGGCCAACATATAAACCTGGCTGTTTGATAAGCCGTCATCGTGACTGCAATGTCTGAAAGCTGGGATGGGGCCACAGTCTCTTTAACTGGGATTTTATGGCTTACATTTCAGTTAGATTAGAAATTTTTCAATATTGTAAGTAACGTGATAATGAATGCCCTTAATCTTTTTTTCATTTTTCAATTATTTCCTTTGGTAAATTCTTAAAGACTAAGATTGCCAGGTCCCAACTCACAGACATTTACCATGCTTTTAATAAACAGTGAGTGCAGTCCTTCAGGGCAATTGATTACACATATTCACCATTAGCGTTCAAGAAAATCCATTCAAACCTTTGGGCTTTGAAACTTAATTTTACCCAATTACAGTCGCGGAGATAACACTAGTGACATTCATTCTTTTTTCCACTGGAAAAAATGCATTTTCATTCCTCATAATGACAAATAAATTTCAAAAAGGACAAAATCTTTCATTGATTAGTTGCGTATGAGAAGCAGTGCAGTTTTAAAGACACATTCACATGCAAGATTGTTTCATAAACCCATGGGTGCCTCTCCATGTGTTTCCACAGAAAGGAAAGACCCAGAGAAGGGACTGGACTAGCTGGTAGCCATGACAGAGTGTTGGCCAGCAAGTAGATAGAGTTTTGAGGAGTTTTGAGTTGGTTTGAGGTAGTTTTCTCTTGCAGTGATAAGACACCATGACCAAGGCAACTTATAGAGTTAACGTTGAGACTGACAGCTCCAGAGGGATAGAGTCCATATGTGGCAGCAGGCGGGAGGCAGCTAGGACAATTGCTACAGCTCACATCTCGAACTTCAAACTGGAAGCAGAGAGCTAACCAGAAATGACCAAGTCTTCTGAAAGCTCAAAGCCCACCCCAGTGGCATACTTCCTCCAGTGAGACCGCACCTCCTAACCCTCCCCAAACAGCCAAAAACTGGGGACCAACTATTCAAATGATTTATGGATGGCATCTCATTCAAGTACCACAAGTTCCCCCCGCCCCCCATTATTTTCTATACATGGGTATTTTACCTGCTTATACAACTCTGCATCAAATCCATGCAGTGCCTGCTGAGACCAGAAGAGGGCATCAGATCCCCTGGAAACAGTTAGCAGATGGTTGTGAGCCACTATGTGAGTGCTGGGAATTGAACCTGGGTTCTCTGGAAGAGCAGCCAGTGTTCCTAATTGCTGAGCCACCTCTCCAGCTTCCTTTCCTCTTTTGTGACAGGGTTGCTCTAATTGTCCTCCCAGCTCTGACCCTGGAAGCTGGATGACACCCGGCTCCTGGCCATTCCCAAAGTGGTGCTTAATGTCCTTCTGAACCTTGGCCTCCTGCTCTTTTTCATCACTTATTAAAAGCTATTCTGAAGGACCCAGGGTAAGGCGGAGGAGTGGCTTTTCCAGATTCCCAGCTTAGGAGGTTGTAGAACTGAAATTCAGTCGCTGTAAAGGGGGAAGTCCTGTTGTCCTGCTGTGGAAAGAGTGCCGACGGACTGGGCCGGGTGTGGGCATCACATTCTGTGTTTCACTAAAGGAAGTCAATGAAGATAAAGATATCCACAGGATCCTTAACAGTGTCAACACAAGGCTCTCTCTGAAGCGAAATGGGCTACACGGGATTTGTGGTAGGCCAAAATCAATAGTGGCAGATCCACATCGGTAAAGGGACCTAATCCTTCCAGAGACTTAACTGATTAGCTGCTCCGAGGCATCCTCCGTGTGCTTAGCCAGGGAACATCCCTGGGAGGAGTGAGATGGCTCCTGGCGGGGGAGGGTGAGCACGGCGCTGCTTCTCTGTGTCCCACTGCTGACTCTTCTGCTGGACTGGATTAAGGGAGGGCTGTGTGTCCTGCTCTTCACAGGCAGCTGAGCCTCCTGATAACTAGGAACACAGTCCCGGGGTGACTCAGTCAAGGCACAGCGATGCTGGGGTTCGCTCAGTTACTGAAGTCCAGCTGCACTTCTCTGTGCAGGGGCTCTAAAGTCCTCTCACACCTCTCCCCTGGGGTCTCAGCACGGGTGCCATCCTAGACGGTCTCCTCTTGAGTGCACAGGCAGCTGAGTAAGGGTGTCCCCATTTTGGGGGAGGTCTCACTGAGGTACCACAGTCTGACATCTTCACTGCCTTAAGGAAATGATTTGGGAAAGGCATAGAGAAAGGTGGTCTGTGTGCCTGCAAGCTTTGGAAACTTAAAGTCCGAAGGCCCTCACTTCACAGGGACCACACTGTTATGGCAAGAGAAAGCTCACATGGGAAGACAGGAGCCAGAAGGAGAGAGAGGGGGTAACCTTTTCCACACACTAGCTTTCCAAAATCACCACACCGGTGACCAGGCTCCCAACACACAAACAAGCCCTCAGGAAGCTCCCGAGCCATTTCTGATCCGTAGCAGCTACCAAAGTGTTCCATGTTCCCACTTCAAGCCTGGAGAGAGGAGTGGCCAGGGCAGGGAGACCTCTCGTCATGGCTGTGCAGCACTGCTGCTGATTTTGGCTCACACAAGGGGCTCGCAGGGCAACGTCAAGGAAAGGGTGTCACTTGCTCCACGAACCTTACTCAGGGCAAGCCAGACAAGCCAGAGGGCATCTGAGGGAGCAAAGGGGCTTGGAAGGAGCCTCTCAACAGGTGAAACTTCAGGGCACCCCAAGTATCTCTCATACTCAGAGTGCCAGTGCATTCGGAGGTGGGGCACAGCCAGGGGATTCAGTCTCAGAGCACACATTCCTAAGCTGGGCTAGAAGCATTCCTGGAATCCTGAGGTTGATGGAGGGAGCCCCTGAAGCTGGCTGTTTGGAGACTAGTGTGGTGCCCTGTCTTCCCTTGCGAGCAGCGTTTCTTGGACCTGTCTTGTTTCTCTAAGACTGTTTTGCCTTGAGTGACCAGGTGGGTCATGGTGAGGACAAAAGCCATTGTGGAGCTTTGTCCCAGCCTAGCAAGAAGAGGGCGCATCCCACAGCTGCTCAGTAGAACCCCTGGAACAGAGGGTAGCCCTGTCCTCAGGTGCAGGTAAACTCTGGGATCAGCAGAGGGTCAAAAGAAGATCAGGGAAAGTTCCAGAACTAACACAAGCCAGCTTCCACTTCCAGCCCTGCTGCACATATACTGTCCTCCTCTTGGTGATCCTGAAGGAAGCCACCAGCAAAGGGCTCGCCTGTCTGATGCTTTAGAGTCACAGAAGGGCCTGGACAGGTCCCAGCCTAGGCAGCCCGACCCTCAGGTGACCAGACAGTGATGCATAGTAAAGGCAAAGAGAGACGGAAATCCCAGGGAGCCATTCTAAGATTATGATACTGTGAACGTGAGATGCCCCCACAGGCTCGTGTGTGCTGTGTGACAAGGTCTTCTCACTACAGACCAAAGTACGGCTAGCACCACATTCCAGCTGGTGAACCAGTAAGTTCTGCTGAGGTTGTTTAAGGCCATATGGGTGAGGAGTTAGAGGAACAGCACTGACTCAAAGGCAGTTAAAGTATCAAATGCTCACCCAAGAGTTAGTGACTGCTCACAAACACTAGAAGCCAGAAGCACAAGGCACAGGCTGCAGACAGTTCAATAGTTCAGCAAGTGTCCTTTCCAAGTGACTTAGTTGGTCTCTGCTTCTTCCAGGGAGCTGGTCTGGTCTAAGAATGTCTCTTTGTAGTCCTCAGTGCTTATATACGCTGGGGGAAGAGAAGATTCGTGAATCTGCTCCGTTTCAGGGACTTCCTGAAGCTAGTGAGTTGTTTACTTCCTGGGATTACAGAGCTTCCCAGTGAGATGGAATGTTTCCCCTCACTTAGAACATCCTGTGTTTTAAGGAGCTTTCCTCAAAGTCGGAAGGTTTTGTCTCAGGGGAAACTGATGCACGATAATGTTTGAACACCTGGCCCTCAGCTGGTGGCACAATGCTGGCATGTTGTGAGAGTTTTAGGAACTGAAGCCTTCCTCGAGGAAGGGACTCACTGGAGGAAGGCCCCAAGGCTTACAGAGCCCAGTCCTGCTTCCTGTCCACCCTCTGATTCCTGTTACACAGGAGTAAGAGGAGATGTTGAGCCATGTGCATCTACTTCCACAACCCTGGAGTTCCTTGCGACCATGCCTCCTACCCTCCTTGATGGGCGATTTCTTCTCAAACCGTGAGAAGAAACCAAATCAATCCTTCTTCCTTTGAGTGGCCTCGGGACAGAGTGTGGACAGGTGCCTCCTTATCGGCAAGGACAATCTGTGAGTGACTCCTTTGAACGAATGGGAGGGGGCATCAATCGTGTGGCATATCAGACAGTAAGATGAACACTGAACTCAGAACCCTCCTGGATGCCTCTTTAGCCCAGCCGAGATCTGCGAGGATCTGTGCAGGTGACTGAGCTAGACTGGAGAGATGGGCCTGTCTCTAGGCAAATGCCTGAAAATGGCAGCCCGTTCCAGAGTCATTGCTAGACCTGAGGGGACAGGCTGGAGAGGAAAGGAAGCCATCCCCCTTCTCTCTGCTCGCTGCGACTGCCTTGCCCCCCCCCCCCAGACCTATCCGTATTCCAGGCAGCTCAGCACTGAACAGCGATATCAAAAAGCGATAGCATCCTGAATGAACCATTATGTCCTAAAAGATCACAAAACTCAAAACTAAGCAATAAAAACCTCTAGCTGAATCTTTCATCTTAAGGACCCATCTTGTAGCAGCTTTATTCCCTTTGTGTTTCCGGGAGTCCCCGTTATGCTAAGCACGTGGTTGTCTCTGTGGGGCAAATGGTGGGCACTGCCAGGGCAGGACATGTGCCACAGAACCCCAGAGAGCGCCGGGGAAAGGGTGGCTCTAGTGGCTGTGACACGGCTGTGGACCCTGCAGAGACACCTCCAGCACTATCTGCCCTAGGGACTGATGTCCCCAGGTGGGGCCTGGGGACACCTTTGGACGATGGGCCGCTCGGTTCCTCTGCACGCACTTCTTGGTGACAGTCACTACTGAGGTCTCAGTCACAGCATATCATAGAGGCCAGGTGACAGGATAAGGGCCCCGCTAGGAGTCACGGGGCTTCTAGGAGCTGAATGAGGCTTAGAACACATTCATATCTCCTCCTGGGACAGTGTTCTCTGGGAGCAGCCCTGCCCAACCCCACTGCATGCTGTGGAGGACCCCTCCCTCCCCAGCCCTACCAAATCTACCCCTCACATCCCTGCACATTCCCGTGAACAGCTGAGCTGTTGCCTATCTCAGATGAAAAAATAATCAAAGCCGTATCAGCCCCATGAGGCTCGGTACTGTGCAGGCTTAACATAACTAAATTCTCAAAGTCGAGGAAAACAGTCATACAAAAATTCCTATTTTTTCCAAATGGGGAATTGAGTTTCCATAGGTCTCAGATCACAGAGTGGAAATGTCGCTTAGCCTAGACTTAGACCCCAGCTCCGAAAGGCAGCGAGACCCAGGGGCTGCTCAACCTTCATTCTGCACCCTGAGTGCTAATGTGTCCCAGAGGCGATCTGGCCACCTTCCTCTTTTGTCTGTGCCTGCAGCTCAGCCTGCGCCAGGGACAGAGGCCATGCCCCTCCGTACCGCTATCCTGTCTCTGTCACTGTGGGCTCCGCTGATTCGAGCGCCCCTGGCCTCCAACTAGAACAGGGAAGGCCTGTGGGCATGTGTTCTGTCCTCATTAAACAAGCAGCATTTAATAACCATAATTAATTCTCTGTGCTGTTCCTGTAAATCAGACACATTAGACAGAAGTCAGCACACACTGTGATAAAGTCACCAGGCGTCCTGATCGTTAGAGACTGGCGGCACGAAGATTCGCTGCACCTGATCGGGGCTCCGTCTGCCCTTCCTTCTCTGTAGTTCTGCAGCTAAGCTTCAGGCTGCGGGGTCCCCGTTATGCCTGGTGCCCGGCTGTCTCAACATGGGCTTGTGTTTGTGGGGTCCCCAAGGGCCTCATGGAATTCTCCGCTGTTTCGTATGTTCTCTTAGCTAGGTTGTTAACATTTGAGCCTTAGGTGTTGCACACAGTCTGGCAGCCGGGGCTAGCAGCCCCTTTGTTTCCCTCTACACCCCTGCAGGGCGCCGGTGCCACAATGCAGGGAGTGGGTAGGGCAGATGGAATTATGTGGGCGGATCCTGGAGCCAGTCTCATAAGCGACGGTGGCCACCTCTCAGTTCTCGGGAGCAAGGTGGGAAGCAGGTGGACGAGTAGCCCCAATAAACCTGCCCACTCAGCCTCTGCTCCACCCTGGTCTTCACAGTGAAAATAGCGGCAGCTGTTACTGCCATGTCCTTCTTCTGTGCCAGACTCGGTCCAGAGCCCAGCGGGGACACACCACCAATCTACACAACTCAATGCTTTAGGATACTTTCCCTGCCCCCATTTCACAAGTGGCAAAAGACACAGAGTGGTGAAGACACTTGCCCGAGATCACACAGCAGAAAAGCTTGGAGACAGAATGCCAACCAGGCAGTCCGGGCCTGTGCCCCCAGTGGCGCTGGGTATTTAAACCTGTGCCATGCGGGATAGCACAGAAATGCTCAGATGGGTGTGGAGTCAGGAGACGCCTCGGTTCTCTGACCACTTCTGTTCTTGGTGCTTTGGGCAGAAGGGCCCTGAGGAACGCAAAGCTCTGTCTTTCCCTGGCAGTGAACCGGCCTCAGGGAAGTCATGGGATAGACCTGCTCCAAACCGCGTGTTCAGACCGAGTGGGAGCGGTACGTGGCTGAGGCAGTACCCGGGTCTTCCAGAGCTTCCTGCTGTGTTCCTATAGCCATAGAATGTCACCCCTGAGGACGGGTGGCTGGTTGAAGGTGTCCGTGGCTTTGCTGTTCAGCTAGTCACAGTTGCATGACAGCCTGCCCTGAGCGCTCCCTGTGTGGTGGAGGCAGGGGTTTGTGGCTATGAGACAGAACCTACACCAGGCACTGGAGGAATAAAGAGGAAGCATCCTGGTGGGAGACGGGTGTTCATGCTGATGTAGCCGCGTGCTTGCTCAGAAGCTTTGGGTACGAGGGGAGGGTGAGTGAGGTCTCTGGGGTGATCAGGTTCCTCAGCCCCTCAGCTAATTTGAAGAAGAAGCAGAGTCATGTCTGAGGGAAGGGATACCCACCTATCTTCTGACTACCAGCTGGACTCCAGCTAAACAGACCCTTTGGGGTCTGTGTGTGCATACGGCTGAGCCATAGACAGGAATATGGAGGTCCCATGCTGTCCCCTAGACATGACTCTCGCAGTCCTCACAGCCCTCTTCTCCTCCCCTCTCCATGCTTAGAGAGCAGAGGCCAGCACTGGGGAAGCAGATTCAGGCAAGGGACATGAGCAGTCCCTGCAGAACCCCCATGCTGTCCCCAGACTCTCTTCCTAAGACATGGCCACATGGTACCCAGCTTGGAGGACATGGTTATTAAAGGATTCCTTGGGGCAAGAAGGGAGGAAGGCTACGTGGTCACAGTTCAGTGAGTGTCCACCTTCCCTACCACTGATGGGTGGGAACTGGGGAGCCTGCCACAGAGCAGGAAGCATCTGGCTGACAAAGATGATGGATGGAGAAAGAGTATGAGTGATGGGGAACAGCTCAGCAGAACCCCGGGGTCCCTGTCTGCAGCAGCGTGATGCTAACACCACACCCACAGCATTCCAGGCAAGGCTGCAGCATAGGCCATTTGGTGGCTGCAGCCTTGGTCTGGACATGCAGCTGCTACGGTCTGTATAAGGGTAGATTTCAGCTTAAGTCAGGAAGCTGCTGGCATCATGGCTTTGGCGTAGTTGTAAGAGCCAAGCCAGGATGCCTGGGAAGTGGGCGGGGAAACCAGGAAGAGTTGGAGTCATCTTCCAGGCAGGGGCTGATTGCCCAGACAGACTGGCGTCCCTGAAGATGGCCAGACAAGGAGGGACACCCCAAGCCAGGAGAGCAGTATGTGTTGACACCTGTGAGCATCAGGGAAGGAGGCACACAGTTGCGGTAGCCAGGATGGGTTCAGGGAACACCAGGGGTCACTGAATAAACAAATCATTCCTACCTCGCATCCTCTAGTCCCTCGGGCCACCCTGACACCCTAGACATTGCCGACTCAAGGCCCAGTGTTGTGTCACGGGGCTGTCGAGAACAGCGCTGCCTGTCCCTTAGGGTACCTGCTCTTCTTGCTTTTCCCGCCTGTAGCAGTCACTGGGTTCAGTCTCCACGGCACCACATGGCATCTGTGCCTTCCTCCACAGACGTGGCCTTTTGGGAGGGCGAGTTGGAAGCAAGGTCCCCTCTCTCTGCCCCAAGTCTATCTGAAGTCACTCTTGTCTCTTGCTGCCCTGCAGAGACTGGACAGGGCACTGGAAGTAGCCAGAAGCAGATTGAGGAGTCGGGGCCCAGGCAGGGTTGGAAGAGTGTAGGTACAATAAAGCACACCCCAGTCTCTCGAGGAAGGAGGACACCACAGACGCTGCCACCATGGCCCTTCGCTGAGGCCAGCAGGGAGGTCAGACCCAAGAAGCAGCCTTGTTTTCATCCCTCCACTGGAGCCGCTCAATGCTCACCTCTGAGATTAAACCTGTCCCGGGTGACTTTGAGACGTTAAGTAATACCTTTTTTTTTTTTTTAAATAAGTCTGAACTTTCGAATTGGCTTAGAAGAAGGCGTGCTCCCAGAGGGCCATAGTGGCTATGGATGCTAATGCTCCAGGAAACCTGTGTGTGGAGTACCTGCCCCAGGCTGGCCGGGAGATCTGCCAGCCTCTATGCCATGTGTGACCTCTGGAGGGAGCGGCTCCCAGCACTCACGTTTATCCATCATTGATGAGGTGTGTGCACAGCCAAGGGCAGCCAGTCCACCTTACAATGCACCAGGGTGATATAATGTTAGATTTATCTCTGACCTTTGATTCTCCGCAAGCAACTGGTGGCCTCGTGGGCTACGTTAGAACGAGTCTCAACCTGTGTTGCGCCCTGCTTTCTCTGGCGTCTGGGACTCTGTCACAGGCTGCCATCTGAGAAATCAACCAGAAAAACAGTGGACAGAATGAGTGGATCCTACAGAGAGGGTGTGCCCAGTCATGGCAGGAGCTGAGGGACCATCTGAGAGCCCTTCCACCCTCCTCCAGCACACGCTGGCCAGTGAACCACTGTTTTCCAGAATGGTGCAAGCAGGTGCTGCCTCCACCCACCTGCCAGCTTGTAGCCAAGGTCCTCACCACTGCCTTCTCCCTGGGAGGCTCTTCTCAATGGTGCTCCACTCCAGGAGGACCCATCTAGGGAGGTCCCAGCAGCCCACAGCCAGCACCAGGCCTCCTGAGTGGCATACCTACCCTGTACCCCTGGCACCATCCCTGGCCTTGGAAAGCCATGTCCTCAGGCAGTAAGGAGTCAAGTGGTTATGGATACATCATGAAGACAGAGTACTGGGAAGGGCACTCAGAGCATTTTGGGATGGGGAGGTCAACTGGACGGGTGGCAGTGTGGGCTGACACCCTGTACCATGTACTAACAATACAAAGGCCCAGTGCAGACAAAACTCTTTGTGCCTAGGCACAGACAAGTCTGCATAGTAATGTGAGAGGAGGGGCTAAGCTGAGCCTAGAGGAAGCAGGCAGGCCCTGGCCACGGCAGTCCCTAGAGCATGTTAAAAACTGTTTATTCTGAGAACGCTGGAGAGCCATTGCAGGCTTTAGTGGGAAAGCAGAGTGTGAAGTTGACTGAAATTCAGAGGTCTATACTATGGCTCCTATTCCCAAGTTGGGAGGAACTAAAGAGTATTAGAAAAACCAAGGAAGAGGCCTCAGATCCTGACTGAGGCCACTCCGTGCATAATGCAACCCCAGAAAAGCCGTTTCCCAAGCGCCCGTCTGCCGCTGTGCAGAGACAACCATTCTCCCCAGATCTTCCCCTGACACCAGAGAGGAGGGTCCTGCCTCCCCATCTCCCCACCCCTCAGCTTCGAAAGGCTTAATGAAAATACCTTCCAGTGGCGATGGTTGTGAGGTCCAGTGCAGGTGGGATGTGACTTCTCCGTATTAATAAAATGTATGTGGTTACACAGGACACATGACGAGAGTGACACCTGAGGACAGGTCTGTGGCAGACCTGAGCTGGGAGGTCCTGGAAGAGCCAGGTCACAAACACCTCAGGCCACCTGAAGCCGCCACCCTAAAGCACCCACTCCCTTTCCAGACCCAGCTAACAGAAGGCAGAGTTAGGCAGAGCAACACAGGACAGCCCAAAGTAGCCCAGCAAGCAGAAACATGGGCTTTAGGAATGTCTGGACCCAGTGGCCTGGGTGACCCCAACAGGAAGATGCTACTACTTCCCTGAGTTGACTGGGTGCCTGCAGTTCACCACCCCACATGGATCCTCATTTGCTCCCAGAAACTGAGTCTCACTGCCATCAAGAGTGACTGTCCCTTCCCCCTCAGTTCCAGAAAACTGTAAGGAATAAGAGTCAGCCACCCAGTCACTGTGGCCTGATGACCCCTGACCTGTTCATGAGGGTTTAGGTCCACTCACTGGCTAGGCTAGGATCACATGTCCTCCAATGGAGCCAGGGATGAGCCCAACCAAACGGGCTAAGAAAGGATATGGGATGCTCCTGCAGAACCCAGAGTTACTGTCAGCTTGGTTTTGGCATCCAAACCAAGCACCTCACAGAAGAGGCGTGGCATGCAGGCTCGGTCACAGGAGGCTCAAGAAGCCCTTCAGGGTTTCTGTTACCCTGTGGCCATCCCAGTGATATGAGGAAGCCAGGCGTGTCTCCCTCTGATGACGTAGGACAAAGCATGAGTGGTGGATTTGGTCTTCAGGGTAAAGAGCTGAGGATGGAGTTGCTGCATCTCACCCCCTTCACCAGGAGACAGGCTTCAAGGAGATGAGATGCAGGATTGAACTTAAGTTATCCATGTATGGTAATAACCTTTGTCCCTTCCTTTAGTGATCTGTGGCCGGATTTCAAATCCAGGCACAGAGCCAGAATTGAGGTGCTTGAGGTAAAGGGTTAGAGGGATAAAAGTGTGATGGATTAGTAGGAAGCGGATGGATGATTGATTGACATGTCGGTGGGTGGGTGGATGGATGGATGGATGGATAGATGGATGGATGGATGGGTGGGTGGATGGGTGTGTGGGTGAGTGGATAGATGGGTGGGTGGATGGATGGTAGACGAAAGGATGGACACATGAATGTGTGGGTGGGTGGGTGAGGAGAGGATAGTGGGTGGATGGATGGATGGATGGATGGATGGATGGGTAGATGGATGGGTAGATGGATGGGTGAGTGGATGGATGGGTGGATAGATGGATGGCAGATGAAAGGATGGATACATGAATGTGTGGGTGGGTGAGGAGAGGATAGTGGATGGATGGATGGATGGATGGATGGATGGATGGATGGATGGGTGGATGGATGGGTGGGTGGATGGATGGATGGGTGGATAAATGGATGGATGGATGGATGGATGGATGGGTGGATGGATGGATGGATGGATGGATGGGTGGATGGGTGGATGGGTGGATGGGTAGGTGGATGGGTGGATGGGTGGAGACAGAGAGAGGACTAGTGGGAGAACAAGTAGGTGGATGGATGGTTAAACTGATGGGGGATGATGGCTTGCTGCCTGAATGAATGGAAGAAGGAAGGAAAGACAGGTAGATGGGTGGACAGATGGAGAGGTGGTATATCCTCCAGGACACACCAGTGTTCCTTCCATACATGATAAGAATACTTCTGACCTCCAGAGTGCACCAATAATCACCGGATTATAGCCCAGGAGACGCAGGCAGAATGATGGTGCTCCAGTTCTCCTCGTCCTGGATCTGTGACTCTGTGTTAGTGTAGCCACTGGTTCCTTAGGACCATTCTGGGCCTCTGTCATGGCTGCAGCTCCTCATCTGAAGGAATATGGACAAAGCTCAGGGCCAGCATCCTCCTCCTATGCCATCTTCCCCTGTCTCCTTTTGAAAACTCCGCAGAGAAGAGATCAGATGAGAGGGAGTGATCCACACACGCCTGCACAGTGTGCCCCTGTGATGTGAGAAAGTGTGTAGGGCCAGCCTGCAGCTGCTGTTCTTCGCTGTGCACTGCCCCCACAGGCAGGGAGGGTCAGCCTGGCAGGTTCTCTGATCCATGTCTTCAGTTCATAGTGCTCTCAGGGCACATCCTGAAATAAATTCAGGGCTACGGAGCTACCCACCGAGCAAATAGCACACTCGGGTCACCCCGCTGCTAAGAGAAAACTAGGAATGACGTCTCACTTACGGACCACGTGTCACAGTGGGCATAGGCTGCAGAGAATGCCCTTCAGGGAGCTCAAGCTCCATGGCCATCTTGCCCAGCGGCTGCTCAAAGTTTGCAGTTTGCAAGCCTAAGTTATTATGTCTTAGCAGGAATGAGTGAAGTCCATGGAATGGCTTGAGCTGAACTGGCTGCAAGCCATGGGTGAGAGGGACGGGCAGCTTCTGGGGTGCAGACCCAAGATGCCTTTCTCCGAGCCCTCTCCAGTCCACGCTGCATTCAAATCGGCTCTCCTTGAGACTGCACGGCCAACATAGGCAGCACAGATGTGTCAGCTCAACCAGAGCAGAATAAGGGGCAGCCAGAAGTGGGTGAAGGAGACCCCAAGAGGTGGGTGTGCCTTCTAGAAGAAAGAATGAGGCTACAGAGCTTGGTGGGGTCCTGCCAGACCCCTGATAAGAGGGGTGTTTGGGTTATGAGGTGAGCGTTAACTAGAAGGCTGGAAATGGAGTGTAGAAGGAAGAGGCTGCAGCCACGGGAACAGGAGAGGCAATTCCTGGGACCCAGGAGTTGAGTCAGGGCAGTCAAGCTCTGAGAGCTGTTTGTCTGGAGTTAGCTGACAGAGATGGCATATTGCCATCCACACCTGCTGCCCCTACACCCTGAGTTCTCCAGGAGCCAGAGTTTAAAAGATTAACGTAACCACAAAGAGTCTGTTCTAATACTACGTTTTACTTAATTCGGTTTGAAATGCCGTCTCAGTGTAGAGCCAGCATAAACTGCCATTCGTGAGAAATTGACACTCTTGTGAGGTCTGTCAAGCCCCAGTGTGTGCTTTACGCTGCGTGACCTCCCAGCTCCATAAAGATGCTGTGTGAGCCTTTCCCTAGGGAGACATGAATGGGTGTCAACCCACCCCAGGCAGGGCACCCACTACCGAGGAAGGTATTCCACCAAACCCAGCTTGGTGAACCAAAGGGTTTGCTGAAGTAGCATGGAGGCCTCAGAGACAGACGCATCATCAAAGAGCCCACCGGAGTCTCATGCATCTCATGAAAGCTGCGGTCCTGGTCCTTTCCGCGCCATATAAATGGGAGCCCCATCCCCAGCAACTGCTTGCTGCTCTTACAGCCTTGGGGAGGGGCCTGAGAATCCTATACATGTGGGCTTTTCCCATTTGTTAGTGTGCTCTCTCCCTGAGTCTTGTAGCTTCTGTCCTCCCTCCAGAAGGAAGTGCTTCTATCTGGAGATATTGTCTTACAACAGAGTGTTAGCCAGTTTCCATGGCTCTGGAGCATCACGTAGCAAGAGGGACAGTGAGGCCCCAGACCCCAGTTCAGTGTAAGAGGCACACTATGGGATGCCAGATCTGCCTCTGCCCCCACCGTTTGTTTTCTTTAGCCAAGTTTGGCTGGCACACCACCACACCCCTTCAGTGAACTATTTCCTATGGCTCTGACTGAACAGCTTCCAGAGCCCCAGAGTCTGGCGGCCTGAGAGAGTCCCGTGAGATCTTTCAGGAGAGACCCGGCTCTCCACTGAGACAAACAGGAGGAGGGGTCGTGGGAGGGTCTGGGCAGGGCTGATGGGCTGCCATCTGAGGTTGCTCTACCTGTTGTCCAACTCCTGGGTGTCCTGTGGTGTAGGGTGGTGGGACAGCTCTACAGTGCCTTCCCCTGCTTAGGAGAAGGAAACAGCCATCCCGTTAGGGTCCCGACTTAGCTCAGCTCCCCTCTGACCCCTTAAGTCTGGAGTCAGAACCTCCTTCACAGAGGTTTTCAGGTGTCTCTCCCTGTTGTGGCCAGCTCCTGGCTAGAGTTCCCTGTCCTGGGGCCCAACCCCCCTCCTCCAGAGCAGCACAGGCTCCTCTAGATGGAACCAGGATGGAAGCACTGAGAATTGGAGGCCCGGTTGACCTGTATGAGAGCCTGGATAGGGCAAGAAAGCAGACCAGACTGTGAGCATGCAGCCCAGGCAAGGGCCCGAGAAGAACACCCAGAGACCGTGCTCAAGGCAGAGAGAGGGCATGTGGGGAGGTTTCCTCATCAGGCACCATCATCACACTGAGGAGTAGATCTCTGGCCGTGTGTGGAGAGGAGCCCAGGCACTGCAACCTGGAAAGTTCTCTCAGGCCACCAGGTTCTTCGAGCTGGCTGGAGCAAAACAAAAGCCGGGCCCCACCTCTGTGCCAGCTGGGGAGAGGGGCGAGAGTCTTGGCATGGCAGGAAAGGGGCGTGTTACCTCCTTCAGACGCATGTGAAGCATTAGCAGCGCCATTTGCTCTCCAGGGATGTGCTAAATGAGCAATACCAAGGGAGTGTCGGGAGCAAGCCAGGTTCTGTCATTAGGACCTTCCAGCCACACATTGACACAGCAACACCCAGCACACTTTGGGGTTTTGTTAATGTGTGATAGTTGGCGCTAACGCGTGGGCGTGAGAACATACAGCTGTCTTTTTTCCAAAAAAAATCAGCAGCACTTCACACATTGTTTGTGCCCCACTAATTCAGGCAGGCGGTTTTTGTACAGGTCCGTCCCAGGTAGATCCAAACGTAGAGAGCTTGTATGACCCATGAGATGGCAGTGGGCCACAGGGAGATACACAGGTGGCAAGGAGGGCAGTGCGCATGCAGTACACGGGTGACAGAGAGTAGGCAGTAGATATATGCGTGTGTCCATGTTAGATACGTGCTATGTGCAGGTGAGAACTATGGACACGGGTGAGATCATTTTTACAAGCTGAGATTTGATCAGTCCTTCGGGGATGTTATAGGCAGGAGATATATATATAGTCATGGTCACGGATGTCGCGCAGTGTGGACTACGACTGACACCCCACCAGGAATGAACCTCGCTGTCAAGCCCTGCTTACTACCCATTAGTCACATGTGCTGTAAGAGCAAGTGACCACAAGGGCTTCAGCCAGCAGGAATGTAGTCTCTCACAACTGCAAGACCCAAAAATTGAAGGTATTGTTGGGGCACTGAGGGCACCTATTCCAGGTCTCTGTGCAGCTTCTTATGGCTCTGAAAACTCTTGAAATCCCTAGGTATGACAAAGTGCTGCCCATCCTGGCTCTGTTTCCCTGTGCCCTCTTCTCCACCTGCCTGTGTTCTTGTCTTCCCTCCCAAACGTGTTCTCCTTGATTGACAGCCCACCCTGACTCGGTGCATCCCCACTGCTATTGCATAGTCGCATCTGCACGTGGGAGGCAGGGAGACGTTCATGGGGAGAAGTGCTTTTGCACAAGCCGGAGAGCCTGCTTGACCCACTGCAGCCATGCTTTCAACAAGTGCAATGGCGTGCACCTGCGATCCCAACCCTGGTGAGGCAGCTGCAGGATTCCTGGAACTCACCGGCCAAGCAGCCTAGGTGAATGAATCTGTGAGCTCCAGGTTCAGAGGGAGGGAGGGAGAGGGAGGAAGATAGAGGAAGAGATTAAGGAAGACAGTCTCTGGCTTCTATAGATGAGCCCATGTGTGCACACACACACATGCAAGCACACACACACACAGGCACAATTTCAGCAGTCAAAAATTTAGCAAGCCACCATACTTGGTTTGGACTTCCAGTGGATCCTGCCTGATGGTGGGAGGACAGGGTTCCGCTATCTACAGCAGGACTTCCGTCTCCTGCAGACCTGTCTGCACCTCCAAGGGACCGGGTTCTCTTGGAAGGGAAAGCTTGGGGTGTCCCAGTTTTCTTCTTTCTCTTCCCACACACTTCTCCCCGAGGGTAAATGAGCAGCTTCCCAGCGAGGAAGGCACACTTTGAGTTAAGCAGTTTCTGGAAAATGCTCAGCCCATGCCCCATGTCCATTAACAAACCCAGCAATGGTGTCACTGGGGGAGTGTTCGTGGGCCCTCTAATATCCTGAGACTCTTCTCAGCGGGGGAAACACCCACCTCCCATGCTAACAGCTTTTTCCCTCTTTCAGCCACACAAACCTGAGGCGTAATTTAATGTGAATTACCTACAAATTGTATACAGTGCTTTGCAGCTAAGAAGCTTTTTGCAGGGCTCGGTATAAATTTTCTCCTTTGTCCAAATCCTACAAAATCCTCTTTCTGAATTGTTAAGATTTTCTGCCATGCATAAAAATGAGGCTTAAATCACCCAAAAGGTGACAGAAATGCATTAGACAACTCTCGGAGCTTCACAGCAGTGCGTGCATTTTAAGGCAAGTCAGCTTCAGGCCTTAACCAAGCGGACAGGGAAGCTCAGCCTTGGCCAGTGAGCAGGAGAATTGTGGCCATGAAGGTTCCCTAAATTCTCAATGACAGGCCCAGAGCACAGGCTGCCTCCTACAGGTTTTTCCTGGAAACTCTTCGGAGGCTGAGACGGGCACCCCCGAGCTGTGCATCGGGAAGCCCTGTGGAGATGTCAGCAAATAGTCATTCGTCTCACACACCATCAGCCTCCTGGACAGAAGAAAACGATGAAGAGTGTCTTCAAGTTCACACTGAGGGTGGGCATGGTGTGAGCTAGAGCAAGTCCTTCTGCAAGTGGCCCCAGGGTCTCAGTTGCTAAATGGCTTCAGTGCTCTCATCAACATCAGATGACTGAGTATCTCCGCGGAGGTCCCTACCTTTATGGCAGATGGATAGATGGATGGACAAATGGCATTTGATCTTAGCCAAAATGATGAGAAGTAAATGGATGGATAGATGACACATGAGGATGTGAATGGAGGGTTGGATACATGGGTAAGCTGATGAATGGGTAACTTGGTGGATGGGTGGGTGGGAAAATGGGTCTGTAAGTGGATAGGTGGATGAATTGGTGAGTGGGTGAGAGGATGAAAGAATGGATGAGAGGATGGATGGATGGATGGATGGATGATGGATGGATGGATGGATGGATGGATGATGGATGGATGGATGGATGGATGGATGGATGGGTGAATGGGTGGGTGGGTAGGTGGGTGGGTGGATGGATCAGTGAATGAATAAATCAGTAGATAGATAGATAGATAGATAGATAGATAGATAGATGATAGATAGATAGATAGATAGATAGATGATAAGTATAAATATATAGATAATGGGTAGGTGGATGGATGGATCAATGGTGGATCTATTGATGGATGATGAGTGGGTGAACAGATAAATGGATAAATAGGTAGGTGGTAGGTGGGTGAGTGGGTAGCTGAATAGGTGGGTGGGTGAAAAAAGAACAGGGTACATGGGTAGGTAGATGGATGACTGGGTGGCTGCGTGAGTAGGTGTATGGATGAGTGTCTTGAATAAATGGATTAGAGGAAAAGGACGCATTAAAAGACCCATTACTGATAAAACAGTGACTGGAGGGAGTGTGGAACTTGCTTGCTACCACCCCTCCCCAGCCCACTCCCTGGAGTATGCCTGGCAGTTCTGGCTTAGTAAATAGAAAGTTTAGAAAACCCAAGAAGGAGATACCAGAGTACTGTGGGAACTCCTTCAGCCAATGGCCTTTGAGATGCTGGATAACCTTAGACATGGTTTTAGGGTACTATGTAAACAGATGTAGAAATAAACGCACCCTCTCTTGGCTGCTAGATTTGGTTCCTGTTCCTCACTCATGCAGAGGACTGTTGACATGTGAGTCTACCCCTAAATAAGGAACCCTTTATTATACTCCATACTGATCTAGCACGGAACAGCTTTCTCCTGATCATCTACACCAGAGCCACTCTCAGATTTGCAGGTTTACAACATTTGCTCTGAAACAGGGCTTGGGGCATCCATAAGAGTCTCTAGATAGCACACCTTGTGGCTCACCCTCCCAGCTTTACTCTTTCTTTGGGAAAATGTCCCACAAGAAAACAAGTGTAAAAACACACTGTGAAGAGTCCCCCTTGGCTACTTTTCAAAAAACCTAAGACCTTCTTATAAAGATAAAAACGACAGACTAGAGTCTGTTAAAGTAAACATAAAGTCACCATGTCATTCGGGGCTGGCAACGCGAGCTCGCTTCATATGACTTTGACACAATATTTTCTTGCAGAAATGTGTTGGTGTGAATTTATACTCGGGAACAAACGTGCAGGGAGTGACTAAGTACACACAGCTGTATTTCCACATCGACGCAGCACAGGGCATATGATAAATCTCGAGGTCCATATGTTTGTCTTATAAAACTCTGATCTTTGCAAATAGAAAGAACAGATGTCTGAGTGGCAGAGAAGTAATCACCAGAGGCAAGAATGTGTTTCGGAGACTGTCTGCAGACAAAAGTTGTGTCCAGCATGCTCTTCCGTGCCCCAGCATAGCCTCAGAGCTGTGGCTGTGCACCTTGGAAAGCAGTGGGCAGATGCCCCCAGGGGTGCGCCCAAGCAGGTTAAGACTGGGGCTCATACTAAGCCTCTAGTCCCTAAGATTGGGGGTCATGTTTGTAGTCTATCAGGTGCCAAAGTAGTGAAATGCGTCTTCTCTATGTTGAAAGGTGGTGGCAAAATTAAACTTTACATTGTGTTTGTCTTTACCCGGGTGTAAAAGACAGTGTTGCTAAAGCCGTGGCTCAGTGGTTAAGAGAACTGGCTGCTCTTCCAGAGGACCTAGGTTCGATTCCCAGCACCCACAGGGAGGCTCACAACTGTCAGTAACTCCAGTTCTGTGGGATCTGGTAGCATCTTCGAGCCTCTGTGGGCACTGTGCACACATGGTGCATAGACATGCATGCAGAGAAAACGCCCACATACATTAAGAGGTAATGCAATTCAGGTACAATTTATTGCCCTCTCGCCTTGCGTTATCCTTGGACTATGATTATGACTGAACCATTGCACGTGCAGTGTCTCCTGCCTGCGTCTGGTGTGGGCGGTGCCTGCCTGACTCGGCCTTAGCAGAGAGCTGTAGGAGTCAGGCTCCCCTAACCTAGTTTCACAATATTCGCGTTGCCTGTTTGAGGACAGCCACGCTGTCCTCCCAGTCTCATTGTCCCCAGCTGGCCTGGCCGTCACTAATTCATTTCTTGTCTGTCTGTTTTTCTTTTGGTCTCTTCTGAATATTTCATACAGACGGGTCACACAGCATGTGGATTTTACGCCTGGCTTCTCTCGGTGCTGTGTCTGAGGTCTATCTGTGTTGTTTCTGACGAGACGTTGCCCCTCTGGGTCTTCTGGTTTTCAGTCATCCCCTGCTCACCTGTCTCTCAGGATGTCTTCGTCTTATGACCAGTGTGCAAAGTGGGGTGCTGGGACCCCCACAGGCCTACCACTGGCGCTGAGAAACAAGTCTGGCACCAAGCCATTTTCCTGTGCTAGCCTCATGATTAACTCTTGAGGCATGGCTTCCCTCATACGGAGTGTGCCTCTTGCCAGTCCACGCTGGTCTCTCGGGATGCTCTTGCCTTGCCATTGTAGGTCTTGTCACAGTGACCATCTTGCTTCTAGCTGAGCCCTTGTTCCTGATGGGAGTTACCCTCACCTATCTGCTTTCCTGACTTGGGGCATCAAGACATCTATGCTCTTAGAACCACAAGACTCCAGTCCTCACAGAATGACCACCTAGCAGATGGCTGTGCCCCCACCTGCCTCCAGAAGTCTGGAGCCCCTCTTATCCCTTATGTATACTTCTCCCTGCTAACTGAAAGCAGGGCACTCTAGCCCGGGAAGTCCTGCACATGGCGCCCTCATCCACTGACATCCCAGATGGCCTCCTCTTCCCAAGCCCTTGTGCTCCCCTCATCAGAGGCCATTTACATAACTCCTGACGAGTCTGGTACACACTACAACACCCCAGTTCCCCGGGCATGGTGAACGCTGCAGCGCCGTCAGACGCACAGATAGACTGGGGGAGTCTGCATGGATCCATGCATCTGTATCTCTGCCATGACAATGATCATCTGGCCAGCCTTTCCTAAAGGGATCCGAATTTCTGTGACACTCCTGGAGTTCTACAAACTGCTTGAGTTAGATGGCAGCCAGTGTGCCGGGAGAGTCATCTGTCTGGCACACCTGTGTGTGCGTGTGTGTGACAGCAGGTCCAGGGACAAGCAGCCGTCCCAGAATGAGTGTGTCTGGATATGTGTGTGTGCACATGTATGAGCATGAGTGTGTATATGATTGGGAGGTCCAGGGGTAAGCAGGAGCTCCTGAGTATGTATACATGTGTGGATAGTCCATGTGCAAGGATGCGTGTGCACGTATGTGTGCGTGTGCACATGGTGAGAACTCCAGAAGTAAGTAGGCGCTCCTGCGTGTGTGTTCACCTGTGCACATGTGTATGAGTTTTTGTGTGCGCGTGGACACTAACAGAGTGATCAGCTCCCTACAGAATCTCCTCAAGCCAGACACAGATTTTCCCCAAAGCCACCAGTGGTTCCACTCCCTCCCTGGAGAAGGTGTCTGTCAACGCTGGAATTCGGGTGGCATGGCAACCACAGATGCCCCTCCTACCCACCCTGACCAGCCCCCCTATGTTTGACAGGCCACACTGAAGCAGCCTTCCCAGCTCCTAGCTCTCCTTATTTTTATTTCTGTAACCCGAGGGGCCAAAATGGATGGTCTTTTTTTTTTTATGTGATTTGTGAATAACAGTTTATTGAGGAGGCGGGTCCCCTCGTCAGTAGCTGTCCCCAGTGGCCGCTGGGTATCTGTCAGGAGGAGTGGAGTCATGTGACAGGGAGGATACTCTGATGTACGGAAACACCCAAGTGGTGCGGCCTCCTCCATCTGAGCACTGTGGTTTGCTGACTCAAGCAGAGGCTCGATTGGCGATTTGTTTTAATTCTGAGAAACAAGCCAGGGAGATATTTTAAGAGCAGCTTAAAGCACAAAGAGCTTTTTTTAAAAAAATAGACTTGGCAGTGTAAAATAGGCCAGGCTCCCTCCCAGCACACGAGCAATAGTGAGATCATCTGATCCCAGGTGGATCTTTGAAACTGCTCATCGGAGGCGAGTCTCAACAGGTGGCATTTGCCGCAGAAACACTTGCTGGTCCGCGCATAGTCCACGAGGCAAAACTTTCTTCTTCTTTTTTTTTAAGGTTTATTTATTATGTACACAGTGTTCAGCCTCCATGTATGCCTGCAGGCCAGAAGAGGGCACCAGATCTCATTACAGATGGTTGTGAGTCACCATGTGGTTGCTGGGAATTGAACTCAGGACCTCTGGAAGAGCAGTCAGTGCTCTTAACCTCTGAGCCATCTCTCCAGCCTAACACTTTCTTTTAAAAACACAGAAATTGCAATCATGGTCCAGAAACCAGGAGCCTGGGGCTTTGATGTTTTACTGTGTGAATCTTTTCATGGAAGGAATTAAGTCACTTTAGTTAAAGTCTGTAAATTAGTTATTTACCATGGATCTTATTAGTGCAGGTGTCCTTAATTGGTTGACAACGTCGGTGGAACACAGGGCAGCCCTGAGGAGAGACAAGAGCAGCTTGACCTACAACCGTCTCATATTCCCTGCAAGACTTCCAGTCACCTCTAGGGTTGGAGCTCAACCCTAGCCCCTAACACTGGGAAGACTGTGTTTGTGTGTGACAGTTACGCGTGAAGTTTGGGGAATAATGTTCAGAAAGCAATCTGTGCATGATCACCAAATGTGCAGTATTTAAGGCATTTCCAGTCCTGGTTGATGAGTGCTGGACATGGAGCCAGGGACGTAGAGGGACCACCATGCCTCATTCAGAGCATGGCTTAAAAGTGAGTTTGTCAAGCAAGTTAGTTGTTTCAGTGGGCTTAATAAGCTAAGTTAATAAGCTAAAGGACTTCATTATGTTATTAAGTTAGACTAGGAAGCTTTAGTTAGTTAGTTGGTTGGTTAGTTAGTTGGTTGGTTGGTTAGTTGTTAAGTTTGTACATTCAGTTAGTTCCATCTGATGCAGCAGCCACATTCAGGATGTGTTAGCTGGGAGGTGGACAAAACTGGCTGAGACGGAGCAGGACACCCACCCCTCTTGTAGCCACAACTGCAGACCACAGCTGCTTCTGAGTTTCCGTGGCTTCTGCTAAGGTAGACTTCTAGTTTGCTAGGAGGTCAGAGGCAGGACCCCCAGTGTCCCCGTTCAGCTGGTCTGCTCCCAGCCTCACAGGTCAGGGGAGCTGAGGTTAGATTTCCCACCCCGACCCCCACCCTGTGCCTTTGCCTCTCCACAGGCTCACCAGCCAGGCCTGAGTAGACAGTGTCGGTGTTAGGGAAGCTTCTGCCGTCACTGTTGGTGGATCAGGGTGGAAGCCAAAGAAACCTCGCCCCTTCTTGGCAAGATTTGTCCAGTTTGCAGCACCCACTCACTTAGTCTCCACTGTAAGGAAGATGGTTGTGTATCTTCTTGCAGAAGTGTGTGGAAACTGAGGCACAGAGCAAATCAACACTCAGCATGTCTGAGCTGCTTCTCCTGCCCACAAGGAGCTGAGCTGTGGGCTTCAGGCCTGCCATATTTCCTCCAGAGTGCTACCTCTTACCAAATCTGTGGTCAGGGCTGCTGACACACGCCTCAGTCTTCACATCACTTCCAGGATCAAGAGCTTCCAAGGAATCAGCTCAGCTTTTAAATTTCAGCTCCTTTGTCTCCCAGCAAAAGTCACACATACGATGCAGAAAGATTGCAAGCCCACAACTGCAGGGAAATGTTCTGGTAACTGACCCACTAGGCAAGGGCACCCCTGTGAGAGTCCTTTGCATAGACGAAAAACTGTGTGCATGTCGTATGCAATGATCTTCCCAGACTGAAATTATACCACCTCCCCTACCAGCTTTCTCTCCTGGTGTATCATGAGAGGATACCTCTGCCCTTCGCTGGGTGAACTTCTCCTGCGTGAGGGTGTGGACACATACTACGGCTTTATCAGAACAATGGTGGTGGGGGGCAGTGCGGTCACCGAGTCACAGGATCATGTGACTGGCTGTGGGAACTAGAGGAAGCAGGTATCTACAGTGACAGAAGCTGAGTGAGGTATGGGAAGCTGGGACCCAGCACTGGCAGTGTTGAGTACTGGGGCAGCTGTGTCTTCCTGCGAGAGCCTCCTTTCTTTCTGAGCAGCGCCCTGTGTTTCTTGGCCAGCCCTGGGCGAGCTGCGTGGAGGCTTTTGTGGCTCTCCCTTGGGGGTTTTGCCATCACAGCCCCTGACATGGATGACTTAAGCAGGGAATGGGGTGAAGATCCAGAGGTGGGGAGGGCACAACAGAGGAGTTCAGTTCATAGAACACTGGCCAGAAAGCTGAGCAGCGGACTGCTGATATTCTCTGGCCGCCCCTTTATTTCATTCAGGCCACAGGCCTAGGGATGGTACCGCCCATGCTCAGGCCCAGTCTTTCTGTTCATCTCCCAGAAGACACCATCACAGTGACACAAGCAGTAAACCACATTCTGTTAGATAACTCTAAATCTAGATACGCTAGCCACAAAGATTACCACCATACATCAGACCCAGCAGTAGAGTTGCTCTGAGTCCAAGCCTTGCATGGTTTCTAAACATGCAGCCCTTTCTCTGAAAAGAGGAATATACAGAATGGTCTGGAGGGCCAGAGAGATGGCTCGGGATAAAGCACTGCCACCAAGCCTGATGACCTAAAGTCAATCCAGAGGCCTCCACACAGTGCAAGGAGAGAGCTGACTCTCAGGATTTGTCCCCTGGTCTCCACGCTAACACACACTGGACAAACGCATGCCCAACGTGCACATATAATCAACCAATGTAATAAAACAGTGTTTTAAAGAATGGCATGTGTGGCTGGAGAGATGGCTCAGCAGTTAAGAGCTCTGGCTGCTCTTCCAGGGGACCCAGGTTCAGTTCCCAGCATCCACAGGTGGCTAACAGCCATCTGTAACTCCAGTTCCAGAGGACCTGATGCTGCTTCTGACGATGCACACATGTGATTCACAGACGTGATGCATGCAGGCAAAAATACCCATGCATACACAGCATAAAGATAAATTAACTTTTAAATTAAAATCAAAAGACATTCTGTTAAGGCACGGGACTGTTTCCTCTTGAGGCACACCACACCCAACAGCTCAGTGAGTGGATGGTGGCCGGAGCTGTCTTCTGTTTGTCCCTTCTAGGCCAAATCTCTCAAAGTCCTTTCAGTGTGTCCCCAACTCAGAACCCTCCAAATGTGGAGAGAAGCAGCCCAGAAAGACAAGGAAATCAGCACACATTTGACTGTGAGAGGACCTGTGTGTTACATAAGTGCAAACATCAGGTATGCATTTGTGTACGCATGTCTGTGTTCAGGTCAGGCATGCATATGTGTGCATGTCTGTGCACAGACCCAGATCTTAGGTGTGCATATACAAGGGTGCACTTGTAGAGACACCGGTGATAGGTTTATAATCAATGTGTCTATATACATATAAATAAGTTATTGTATATACATACAATATATATAGTTGTACATGTATATTCAAAGATTTAGACATTAAGTATATGTATGTGTGTGCATGTGTATGTAGGTTCAAATATAAGGTATGCATAAGTAGTTGTTGCTGTGTTTGTGCATATATGTACTTATTTAGACAGTAAGTGTATTTATTTATGTGTGTGTCTATAGGTATAGATAGTCTATTAGGTATATAAAATCATTTATTTATTTATCTGCATTTGTATGTGTTTGCACACATGTGTGGGGATGCGCACACACAGCAGCCAAGAAAGGGTAATTAGTGCCCTCCTCTATCCATCTCTGCCTATTCCTTTGAGACAAGGTATCTCTCTCCACGAACCTGGAGCTAGACTGGAAGAGAGCAATCCCCATTGATCTTCTTGTCCCCAGGCTCCAGGCACGCACAGATTGCCCGACTGTTGTACAGGTGCTGGACTCCACACTCCAGTGCTCATGGTTGCACACAAAGCGCTCTTAACCAATGAGCTGTCTCTCCAGCCCTAGGAATATAAAATGTTAGACTTTGTCTCTATACAAGGAAATTTCTGAGCATAAAAGTCTAATGAGAGGTAAAGGAGTATGGAGTAGGGGTGTATGTTATATTGAGGGGTGTGCAATCTCTGGGCATGAGTGGGCGTGGGGAGTGAGTGGGTGTGAAGTGTGGGTAGGTGTGTGTGTTGTGGTTTTTGTTTACTCTTAGCACTGATGTCCTTAGATTCAATTAAGGAATGTATGGGAGGAACATTTACTTACTTCCAGAGGCGTTGAGACATTTTCTTTCCGTTCTGCACAGTCTTGTCCTGAGAGGGAGGCACAGATCTGAGGCTAATCTTTCTTTAGGTTAAAGGAGAAAAATCAGAGGAGGAAAAAGCTGAGTGTCTACGCTCCTGTGCCTGTGCTGTGTGGGTGTGAGAACCTATGCTGTGTGTGTGTGTGTGTGTGACCCTGTGCTGTGTGGGTGTGTGAGCCTTGCTGTGTGAGTGTGTGAGCCTGTGCTATGGGTGTGTGAGCCTGTGCTGTGGGTGTGTGAGCCTTGCTGTGTGGGTGTGCGAGCCTGTGCTGTGTGGGTGTGTGAGCCTGTGCTGTGTGGGTGTGCGAGCCTCTGCTGTGTGTGCATGT
>NW_026067960.1:7384271-7612299 GCF_014885135.2 Alexandromys fortis
TGCTGTGTGAGCGTGTGAGCTGTGCTGTGGGTGTGCGAGCCTGTGCTGTGTGGGTGTGTGTGCCTGTGCTGTGTGGGTGTGCGAGCCTGTGCTGTGTGGGTGTGTGAACCTTGCTGTGTGAGCGTGTGAGCTGTGCTGTGGGTGTACGAGCCTGTGCTGTGTGGGTGTGTGTGCCTGTGCTGTGTGGGTGTGTGAGCCTGTGCTGTGTGAGCATGTGAGCTGTGCTGTGGGTGTGCAAGCCTGTACTGCTATGGGTGTGCAAGCCTATGCTGTGTGGGTGGGCAAGCCTGGCTGCTGTGGGTGTACGAGCCTGTGCTCCTGTGAGCATGTGAGCCACACTTCTTAATAAGCATTTATCGATTGAGCAGGAAATTTTCTCAGATCTGCATCCGCGTCTGCAAGTCCCAGGGTGTTGTAGGGTTGGGGCGGGGTGTGTTTAAAAGGACTCTCCACCATCCCAGAGCCCATCTGTGCTGTGTGACTCAATTTGCAGCCACTTACATACATCTCTGCAGCAATTGATCAGAAAAATTGATTTAGATTCTATTTTAATACCCCATTTTCTACCAGCAGTGAGTGTCTTTTGCAAATGCCAGCGAGGATCTCGTAAATACCTGTGTGGATTTTGTCAAAAGTTAGCACATTTTTTTTTCTGAAAGCCTTTGAGCTAATAGTATACTAAAAGAGTTTTGGGTTGTGAGTTGTTTTTTTTCCCCCTCAGTGATCCAATTAAAATGATCCATGAGTGTGAGTACCCAAGACGGAGTTTGGGGAAACACCATTTGGACTTTGAATGGTTCGTTTGGGAGAAGCAGAAGTTCCATCAGCCCATCACCCGACTGACTGTTTATTGCTAAGCCTGGTGGCTGCTATAGTGACCGTTACTGCTGGACCTACCAGAATATGGTAGGATGCTTTGGTCAAAAGTTAGCACATGTTCCCAATGGTAGGATGAGAGGCAAGTTAAGGAGGATGTTGGCCCATCCCTGGTCTAACCCTTTACACAAGGTGATAATAGAAAGGTGAGCTTGTGGCAAAGAAAATGAGGAGCTGGAAATGCTGAAACCATCTCTCCAGCCAGTCAAAATGAAGAGAGATGCCTCCTAGATCCCACTTTCGGGTACCAGAGTCTAGACAATGAACTCACTGAGAGCAAGGCAGAGACAGATCCAGGATCAGTGTCAACACAGGTCCAGCCCTGGGTCCACATGAGAGCATCCTATTTGCATCCCAGGGGATGAACCACTACCCTCCCCAAACAGTGAAGGAGATCCAAGCAGTTTCCTGCCTTGCGTGGGCATCCATGTTAGTAGGGGATGCTCAGGAGACAGAGGGAAGTGGAATGTCACAGACTCAGCCCACCAAAGAGCCGCAATAAGGCCTGTTGTGCTTTCAGAGACTGACAGCAAGTCCTCCATCCCTTCAGCGCCTGACATATGCCACGAAGACAGGTGTGAAAGATGAATTTCTCTGGATAGGTGCAGAAAATCTGTGTGGTGTTCTTACCGCTTGGCTGTGAGATGGAAGCGGCCGTTTCTGAGAACAGAATTTTAATGCCTCAGGGCCCAGCCTCCAGATTGGCCATGATAATGTAGGACTAATTCCTACTTAGTAGTGAGTGTGGGAGGTGTGGGAGGCCTCACGGGGAGACTCCTCAGGCAGCTGCGCCTAACCTTTGACACAGCAACATGCCATCATCACCTACAGGGTACCTGCTCAAGAACTACTTGACTAAGTTTTTTTTTAAATGTTTTAAGGAAAGCTTTTCTGTTGGGCCCCATTCATAGCCATCGTGGGTCACATGCATGCCATGGATTGAACACATCTGGACAGAGAAAGCCAACAACAAAGGGGCATTGATTGGTCAGGGACCAGCCAGCCTGAGTTAGCAGGGCCCTGGAAGCCCATTTCCCTCTAAACATGGCTGGCAGTATACAACCAGCCCATAATCTCTCCTTCCTGCAATCCCTCTGCAGGACTAGGCCTGCCCTAGTGAGTCCAGATGTGGGGAAAGGAAAAAGGAGGTGGGCAGTTGCCGGGCAGGCTCCCTGCTTGGCCTTCTCCATGGTCCCTAACTTGCTAGGGACCACAATGTACCACAACTCTCAGCTCCAAAGGACTCTGTGGGGACTCTCAGCTCCAATAGGCTCTCAGCTCTCCAACCTTCAGCTCCTTCCTGAACCCAGAGTCAGTGGGGCCCTGAGCATGGCACAGGATGGACATGAAGAATGAGGCTGAGGACGTATGTAGCTCTGCCCCGCACTCACAGGGTCCACTGAGTGCCTTGAAGAAACATAAAGAAAGGAAACGAGAAGCTCCCCCATGTATGCACACACTCAAAGAATAAGATCCATTCCCAAGTGAGGATGCTCAGAGGTTTGCATGGGTAAAGGCATGAGCAAAGAGCCTGGTGTCCACAGCTTTGGAGCACCCACTGTCCTCGGTACCCCTTACGAGGAATAGAAGTGTGAACAGTGCTCCTGCTGAGATGGGTAGAGTACCCATGAAGGTGCCCAGCACACCTAAGCACCAGCAGTACCTAAGCTCACTGCTTGCAATGCTATCCCAAGGGGAAGGCCCTTCCAGTCTTCCTTGTAGGAAAATGGCCACTGGATCCTGCAAGGGCTGTCATATCAAATTCTTCCTACATGGCCTTATCTGGAGAAAGGTGATTCCTTGTCCCCCTTCTCTCCTGCCATAGTTTGTATGGGAACTTAATTAAAACTCTGTGGTGGCAGCCAGGCACACTGAATTTCTTAAGTCCCCAGGTTTAATTGAGATGGTCATCTCTCCTTGGTAAAGGTCATGTGACTGAGAGGCATATGGTGGATGAGGAGACACTGTCTGGTGCTTAGTCTGCTCATCCGGGAGTAAAGGGATAGACTGTTACAGGTGCCGGAGCAGAGGGATACATTGTTACAATCTGAAGTGCTAGAGCAGAGGGATACACTGTTACAGTCTGTGGTGCTAGAGCAGAGGGATACATTGTTACAGTCTGTGGTGCTGGAGCTGAGGGATACACTGTTACAGTCTGACAGTGTCTGGTTACAGTCCATGCACACACAGGTGTCCCAGGGTCATTGCAAGCCCATGGTGCCAGGCAACTGCAGTCTTGTTCCCGCATGACTTGTAGCTATTGTCACTGTGACCAGGTCAGCCACACAGAGAGAAATGCTATCTCCCTACAAGCAGGGATCCCCACGAGCTCTATTGCCAGCAGAGAAATAAACTGAGAAAAGACGAAAATTGGATTCAGCACAACTTAGTTAGCCAGGCTGGTTCAAACTCCTGGAGTCTGACCTCAAGTACTGTATTTTCTACACATTTAGACATAGTACAACTTTGGAAAAGGGCTTTCTCATCACAATTATAATAAACAATTATCATAATTAAGGCATGACTTTATCAAAACTCCTTTGCAAAGCAGGTCTCTTCTGCTAAGCACTTGTGACCTCTTTCATAAGAATGGGTTCTGTTGACTGGGGAACCAGGCTCAGGCTAAGGGTCTAGGGAGGAAGGGTTCATAATAAGCCTAATACTAAACTTCTTTGCAAAGTACATGAGACCTTTTTCATAAGAATGGGTTCTACTGACTGAGAACAGTGCTCAGGAGTCTGGGGGTTGGGTGAAGGTGGTTCCACAGACTAGCAAAGATTGCTAGATCCTTAACACATCCACTCCCAGCCTTCTGGATGGAAAAGCTGTGCCCTTCCCTTCTGACAAAGAGAAAAGATTATGTGTGTAACAATCCTGGTCTCTCTGTTGGCATCTGTGAGCAGGTGGACTGTAGCACGAATTCTAATTGCTCTTAATAATAAAAATTCAGGGTCAGATATAGAGGTTAATTCTGAAGATCAGAGAAGCAGAACCACCAGCCACTAACTCTTATCCCTACCTCAGACCGAAGGGGTGATCATGTCCTTACAAATCCTCACAGAATTCTGTCTCATGAAACCTCAGACTGAATCCTCAGACTGCATCTGTCTCCACCAAACCTCAGACTTCACTGAGCTCCTGTCCCCTCCCGCCTTCTATTCCTCTCTCCACTCAGCCATACCTCCTGTCTCCACTTCCCTAGTACTGGGATTAAAGGCATGGGATCCCAAGTGCTGGGATCACCTTGGTGTGAGCTCTGCTTTCTCTTTTAGACAGATCTAATCTCATATAGCCCAGGGTAGCCTTGAACTCACAGAGATTCATCTGCCTCTGTTTCCCCTCTGCTCTGTCTCCGAGCGCTGGGGTTAAAGGTGTGTGCCACCACTGCCTGGTTAACTTGTAGCTTAGTTCTTCACTCGCTCTTCAGGCAAGCTTTTGTTGCTACATTTCAAGCAAAGCTACAATGGACCTTGTGCCCTCTACACTTACAAGGGAGACCACTCTGCCCTGTGGTACCGTTCACCTCTTGAGCAGGAGCACCACACAGTGAGGCAACAAAGCAGCAGGCCTTCCATGTTCCAGGTTCCCAGCAAACTAGACATCCCCAGCCCCGCTTTCTAAGTCTCCTTTGCAGCCTGAGGACACACAACCCAACTGGACCTTGGTGGCAGCAGGGGTTTCCACTGCCTTGGTGATTGTTTTATAAAGGTCAAGGGTCATTAGACATCGAAAAATAGAGCGGAGATGAATTATAGGAAAAAAGACTGGAGGTGAAGCCTGCAGAGGAGCTGATGCCCAGAGAGAATGCTGCAGACCACACCTTGTCCCCAGAATGCAGTGGGAACCCTTCCCTCTTGCCTGGCTGCTCTGCAGGGTACTGATGGCAAGGACTCAAGGTCCTGCTTCTTTGAAAAGAAAGAACAAGGGTGGGAATCTGGTTCAGCCTGGATCAAGGGACTTGTGGGTGTACCTTAGCTGTCTCTGTAGCTGTCTCTTTGAGTCTTGCCCTGGTGGATACCTGGGTTCTCATCCACCACAGGTGAGTTTGGGAGCACGGGTGTGGTTGCCTTCATTCAAAGGGCCAGAAAATATCCCTTCTTGCTAGAGTAACCAGTTCCATGGGTGCAAATCTTGTGAGCCGGGCCCTGGGTACTGAGATGCATATTCTAGCCATGAGCAGTGATAGGCTAGAGACAAAGTGAGGGGAGCCAGCAGTGTAAGCCAAGCTTTATCTGGGCGGCATCAGGTGTTCTAGCACATAGAGCCTTGGCCCTGACAGGAGCAGGGATGAGGCCTCCACTATTCACGTGGGTGATGCAGACAGACCAGTGGGATGTGTTTGACTCTGGATCCAGAAGGGAATTTGCTTCTGTCCAAAGAGACCTGCTCACAAGACCTAGAGTCTAATCTCACCATGAGCGACGGTGACACACGCAAGCCAGCTGCACCAGCTCTCAGATGTTTATGCTCCTCCTCCTCCTGGGTGCCAGGTGACACAAAGGTCTGGGCAAGTCCCAGAAGCAGTTGGCCACGGGAAGAAAGCACTGGCCTCATCCTGATCCTTACGGTCCCTTTCAACTCATTAGGAGTTCTCTGTACCGAGATGGTTGTGAAGCATGACACACCCAGAGCACACTGCTGCCCTTGCCGGAAGGCCCAGGTGGGGTCTTTGGAGGGTCATTCCTGTTTGACTAGTTTTTCTGAGGTACCAGGTGAAGGCTGAAAATGCGAGATGAGGCTGGAGAGGCAGCTCCGTATTAACTGCCTGCTGTGCAAACGGGAAGACCTCAGTTCTGAGCTCAGATCCCTAGGACCCACATTTAAACAAAACAAGCCAGGTGAGATGGCATAAACCTATAATCCCAGAGCTGGGAGCCATAGGTGGGAGGATCCTTGGAGCTGCCAATCTAACCAAGTTGGTCACCAAGAGACCTGTCTCAAAAACAGTGTGATACAATGGGATTGTCTTTCATTCCAGCACGTGGGAGGCACAGGCAGATAGATCTCTGTGAGTTCAAAGCCTGCCTGGTCAACGTAGTGAGTTCCAGGATTGCCAGGGATATGTATAGAAACCCTGCCTCAAAAACTAAAATAACGAGAAAAAAACACCCACTATTGACCCCTGGCCCCAAATACATGTGCACATGCATGCACACACACATAAATAAATATATACAAACACCATGAAAAGAAAAGAAAAACAGTGTCTCATGGTCATCCACTCTGTAATCTTCATAGAATAGGCCCCAAGGACTCGAACCAGACAAGAACAGGCGTCCAGCTCACACAGTAGAAATGATGTAAAGGGACCCTGGAGCCCCTGATCACTAAGATAAAGTCCTGCAGACTCTCGTTTTCGAGAAGACAGCAAGAGCCATGCTCCCTCTTACAGCCAGCTCCCCTGGATGCAGTACAGATGTGTTCTGATTGTATCACCAGCCTGGTGGCATGATGGTGGTGCCGTTATTTTGCTTTGCGGGGAAGCTGAATGTGCATCCTTGGTTCAGAGCCACAGACGTGCAAGGGAGGCAAAGTCACAGCTTGTAATTGTACACAGTTTTATTTATCGGCACAAACACTACTTGAGCTGCAGCTTCAGGAGCGCTCCGTAAATCCAATTAAGAATAGTGCTGTCTTCAGAAAAGATACAGGTTTTTTTGTGTCTAGTTTATGGTGTTGTGCTTTTTCTCCTCCAAAGTACTTTGAAGGGTTTTTGCAATTAATCTGCCGTTCTATTTGATTGAAACGTGGAGTTTTTGACCTGTGCCACCTTCCTGCAAAGCAGACAGAGCCTGGTGTGTCTAACAGTCTGCCTTGTGGAGGTGCATGCCGAGTTCCCAGGGGCCATCAAATGCCACGAACACAGCGTCCATGCTGCTCCTGAATGGGACGGATGCTGGCACAAGCTGAGCCCCTTCTTTTCCTCCGGCTTCGAGCTGAAGGCCATTCTGTGTGCGGCTAGCGTCCTAGAACTCCTGTGCTAGTGTGGAAACACGAGAAGCAAACAGTGCGCGGGTAAAGTGGCAGCAAGCATCCTGAGAAGGAAGACCAGTGTGCTGTGGGTTTCCACAAAGGAGGGAATAGGGTGGCTGGAATTAGGGTTCCACTAGGCTTTGCAGCATGAAATGGACAGGAGAAGACTGATTCCCAAGGCTCAGGAGAAATCTGCAGAGAACCATGGCCAACTGCCAGTGGCCATCTGGTAGACCCCAAGAAAGCTTGTGTGGCTTGGCTTGGCCCTTGTTGACACGTTAGTACCAGAGCGGAGACTGTGCATTCGCTCATACTACCCCTCCCCGCCTCTTAACCCCACTCCCCAACTCGTCCTTTGCTTTTTAATTTTAAGCACTCTGGGTTTTAACAGTATTTACTCAGAGATACTCCACCTTGTATTTTTCATTTGGAGATATTAGTAATGACCTTTCAGAACTTCCAATTAAACTTTGCAATAAACGGAAAGGTGGGTGGGAGGGGAGAGGGCAAACTGAGGGTACTGTATTCAGTGCCGCTCTGGGAGATGGGCCTGGACCTGAGAGGGTCGGAAACTGGTTCCTGTCCTCAAGTGGGCAAACACCTTGGGTAGGAAGGCGGGGTGTGCACGCCTCCTTTTGGCCTCTTCCCAGACTAACGGGTGTGGCAGGGTGCCTCTCCTCTGCATCTAGAAAAAGGTCTGTCTCTCTGCATGCCTTGCCAGTGCACCCCAAAAGTGGGGAGCAGCCTGCTCTTGAGTGTTCCAACCAGAATGTTCAATTCAGTGTGGAGGCCACATGGAGGGAGAAAGAGGGCTGTCTGGGAGGTCGTGGTCACCTTCCATCTGCATCTGTTGTCTGGATAAACAATCTTAAAACCTCAGATGAAATATCAACTGTTTCATTTTGCCCTACCTTGCTCTGCCTTGCCTGTCGCTTTAGGAGCTCTGGCCTCTGTTATATCTTGACTCTCACCACACACACAGACACACACACACACACACACACACACGACAGACAGACAGAGCGAGAGAGTCCAATGAAAAGCGGACACTGCTGATGTGTGGATGCTAAGGCCACAGCTCTCCAGCCAATGTGGCGAACAGTGTGTGAGACTCCCCTGAGAGCCTCCTCTTTGTAGCATGATGCACAGCCCTGGAGTCCAGTGTTTACATTTTGACTCCTGTACAAACCAGGCCACTCCAGGGCTGACCCCACAATGCTGGAAGGGCTACAGGTGCTCCAGAAGTCTCCAGGAAGCGTTGCTCCCCCTCCTACAGTGCTAGCTCAGGGCTGTTTAGAGAGCAGCAGCAGCTATGCTCCCTCCCACTGCTTCAAAAAAACCCAAGGGCGGGCTGCTGGATGGGAAAAGCAGACCCATTGTGGTTTTGCCTGGCGGCTCCCAACCCTGGCTACCCATGCATATAAGCTCCAGCAGGCTGCTTGCTCTGCTGACAAAACCTCTGAGCCGGAACCTGGGGAAGGTTTAAATTGGGAGTTGAGGGAGCTGGGACCAGCCGGAGGCTCTGGTTGCAAGGCGCTGGCTGGGCTCTTCTGCGCGCACATTGTGTCAACAGTGAAAAATTACATCACTAACAGCCAAGTCAAATACCCTAGTTGTGTCAAGATTCCCTCGATGTGATGTGAGGACTGAAAGCCTCCTGAAAATGCCACACGCGATGCTGCCAGTCTCTCTAGACGGGCACTAGCTGTGCTATCCACATTTGCATTCAGCGTTGGCATCCCTGCTCCTCCTTCTGGGCACAGCAGCCATCCCTCCCCACTGGGCTCATGCTCACAGCGTGGCAAACACAGAGGCCGGTAGAGAGAGGCTGTTGCATCCTCCTGCCTTCTCTCAGATCTTCTCTCTCTCCTCTGTGGTCCCCGGCCTTGAGTCGTGTTTGCACTGCAATCAAGCTGTCTTTGGAGTATGTTTGTTGGAGGGGGCAATACAGAACCAGTGGGGATTTGGGACTCAACCCCAGAAACCCTCACTGCTGGCCAAAAACTGCTGTTTGCCTTACTGTGGGAAACCCGCACTTCCCGTGGTAACACTGTGGATTGTTGTAATCAGCAAGATGGCCAGAATGCATAAACCAAAGAATGTTCTTCAGAAACAGATGGCAGGGAAGAAGAGCAGCTGGGACCACCGGACCAGGTAGCAGCTGAGTTCCCCAAGGACATTGTAAGGACAGGGGATGTAGGATCTTCCATCAGAGGTGAAGCAGGCCTGCCTTGTGGTTCTCCACAACTACACGGCAATTGCACTAGCTCCCTGCCATTTGGTGACACCCAAACCGAGTCCCCACAGCTGCCATGATTGTGACCCACTAGTACCCTCGAGATCTCGGGAGCATCTCAGGCACTGAGTTTGAATGCTGCACGATCTAGTGAGATGTGGGTCTCTGCAACACGGAGACCTGTGGCCTGGCTGCAGATCACAGGAAGGAAACTAGAAGGGGTCAGGGTGTAGGGGGTTGTGGTTCTGTGGGAACTGGAGCAGCAAGGCTCGAGTTAGAAAAGAGCCTCCCTGGGCTGACTGACAGGCATGTGTGGAGGTGCCTTCCACAGGGATTTCTCTTGGTTGTTCCCTTTCTTCCTCAAGACATCAGCGCTTCTGGAAGTGCTGCTAAGGGTATACACACAGCGTTCTCCCAACCTTTTGCAGAGGGTCTCCCAGAGCTCAGCCTCCCCTCACCCAAACCCCCCAGCTCTGGCAGCTGCACACAGTTCCCAGCTGTGGGCATCATGGTGGGATGTGTGGCCCATGCTGGGATTGCCCTGGACCCCATCAGAAATGACACAATGCTCCCTTGACACCCTCCTAGAGCCCCAAGAGGGAGGAAGGAGTAGGCCGGATGTACAAGGTATCTCTGACCTTGTCCAGACTTCAAGCTTACCCAGTGTCCATTCCTGTCTGGACCACAGCCCAGCCCACAGGGTGGGCAGAGTTAGGACCTACGGGGGCCACGCAGAGGAAGCAGGTGGTCACCATCAGGGCAGACGGAGAGTGGAGAAGTGTGTGGAGGAGCAGGAAAAGGGAAACCCCTCCTAGAGCAGAGTGCCGGGCTCTCCCTCCAAGCAGCCATGAATTCCCGTCCGTAGGAAAGACCTTGTATAGCGATGTGATGCCCAGCATCAGAAATAACGAGTCCCTTGCATTCCAGTGATGCAGAAACAGTGAGCATTTGCCGCCTTGCTGCTCTGCAGCTCAGAAATTTACCTTATCCAGATCAAGCGGGTCCCAAAGGCTCTGCTAGCCAGTTACAGACCCGCTTCCCGTGATGACTCACAGCGTTGTCAGGCAGCCTCCATCCTTCCACCCTGGACTCTCATGGGCTCCCGAATGGCCTCAGACAGCAGAGATTGGAACTGGGCATTCGTGGGGCTGTGGATGTCAGTCTGGGGGTCCTGACCACACAGGGAGGCACTCCTTACTCTCACCCCTCCTCTGAGGACCTGTTCTCTTTCCCCTGGGTCAGGATCCTCCTGGGCCCTGACCTAACCCGTGTGTGTGTGTGTGTGTGTGTGTGTGTGTGTGTGTGTGTGTGTGTGTGCGTGTGTTTTCCCACAGTGGTGGCCATGGTACACATGTGGATTCAGGGGAAGCCTGAGACCGGCCCTCATGTGTGCCCAAGCCTAGAGGGCACAGCAGAACCTCTGCCTTTCTTTCTTCCCAGCAGCACCAAGTGTACATTTTAGCCTTACCCAGTGCTGGCCCAGACTCCATCCCAACACACTTCAGTCTCTCATATCTCTAACTGGATTGGGATGCAGTCCTCTTTCCCAGCTTGGGTCCCCTTAATTTGGACTGGAACCACCACACACACATCCTGGGGGTGTGGGGGACAGGCCCCATTATTCTGACCATGAAAGCCTCAGGGAAGGCACTGAACCTCTGTTGACCCCGCATCCTTCCAGCCACACTCAGCCTTCAGCCACACACACACACACACACCACCACCACAACCATCACCATAGCCTGAGGGGTTACAGTATTTTATATCAATACCAGTGAGTAGTGGAAGTCAGACAAAGACTGGTCTCCAACAGATGGGCCGGATGGCCAAGCCGAGCCTGGTTCTGCTGGCGGCAAGCTCCACTGGAATCCAGTCAGCCTCCACCTGGCGCATGACAGAGTCAGAGTCTGGGCTCAGGAAATGGAGAGAAGACACAGGCTAAGTTATTAGACTATAGCACCCAGAGGGCATGCCAACCACTCCATAGCTTTCCTGTCAAGAGCAGTGCCAGGAATGGGGCCCTCCCTTCCCAGTGGCCAGGTTTTCCAATCCCTAGTCACAAGATGTGTGGTGCCCGTGAAGGGGGCACTCACTTATCAGGGGCAGTACTGTCGCCAAGGCTCATGGCTCACCACCTTCAGAGAGCCCAGAATAGCAGGTAGAGCGGGAGGCTAGCGGGAAGAGAGGGAGGAGGGGGGGGGGGGGGGGGGGGGGGGGGGGGGGGGGGGGGGGGACGGTCCTTATTTCTCCCCGCAGATGGCACAGAAAATTATTCTCATTTGCGTAGCACCTTACACCTCTGTAGACTTTTTCAGAATGTTGGGAAACAGACGACTGTGTCTGTTTTTTGTAGCCATACGAGGGCTTTTTTCATTAGCAAGATAAGGCTGGACCATCTGTGTGTTTCAGCGCAAAGTTTGCCACCAGCCGTGCGCTGGAAACTTTACACAAAAGCCAAGGACAATGCTTCCAGTTGGCCAAAGGCAGATGGCTCCCAACTCCCCCCAGATGCAAGGAAGGGTCCTGGGCTTCAAAACCTACAATGGGTGGACCCATGGAGGAGTTGTAGAACCCAGTTGGTGGGTGTGTGCTCCCTCAGTGCTCCGCCCCTTCCCCATTAGCCTTGACTGGGTGGTTTCCCAAGTTCAGGTTCACACTGTCCAGAAAAAAAAAGCTGGTAGCTGGAAGTCCCATGCTAGACATCCTAAGTTGTCAAAGTAACAAGTACTGGAAACTGTGCCCAGCTGTAGGCACATCATCTATGCCAACCTCCCCACCCAAGGCTCAGGGACATCATGGAAGTGGGCCAGGAAGAATGGAAGAGCCAAAGGATGGGAGGAGGCTGTGAGACACAGGCTTCTGGACTCACACCCACTGTGGTCACCTGTGCAATAGCAAACCGATAAAATTCCCATTAGGGTGGGAGAGAATCCCCACGGCCCACCCCTGGCCAAGGGGATATTGGCAGTTGCTGAGGAAGGAGAGTTGCCTCCTTCTGGAGCACGGCCTGCGGTGGGGTTGCTGAGGGAGGAGAGTCCCTCTCCTTGGGAGCACGGCCTGTGGTGGGGTTGCTGAGGGTCTGTGCCAAGTCCCTCTCTAGCGTGCCTTATCAGGGTTAAAGCAATGAAGACTGGCCAGTTGAACTCTGTCCAGCCAAGGAGACCTCCAGAGGGTTGGATCTGGTGAGGACCCCTGAGGGCAAGTGAATGCAGAGAGGGATAAGTAAGAGCAGATGGGGACAGCTGGGTCAGACCTAGGCAAGTGGGGCAGGTGAGGGCAGATGAGGACAGGTAAGGGCAGGTGAGGGCAGGTAGGACAGGTGAGGGCAGGTGAGGACAGGTGAGGGCAGGTGAGGACAGGTAAGAGCAGGTGAGGGCAGGTAAGGACAGGTGAGGGCACGTGAGGGCACGTGAGGAGAGGTGAGGACAGGTGAGGGCACATGAGGGGAGGTGAGGGCACGTGAGGGCAGGTAGGACAGGTGAGGGCAGGTAGGACAGGTGAGGGCACGTGAGGGGAGGTGAGGGCAGACAGGGACAAGTGGGGTCAGCCACAGGCAGGCATGGGTATGTGGGGACAGTTGGTCCCAGGAGAAACAGATGAGGCAGGAGTCAGGAGGCAAGGGCAGGCTGTCTCCTCTAATGGGTAGAGTCCATTTCCCGGTCGCCATCCTCTGGACCATTCTCCAGAGCCCCCAGTAAAGTGTTCCCCTCCTCCCCTACCTCCCATCCTCTGACTTCCCTGGGTAAGGACCCTGTGAGGACTGGACCCAGACATTCAGGCTAATTTCCTACCTCAAGGTTCTTAACTTTTCATCTGCAGAACCTGACTCACTATGTAAGGTGGTGGAGGCACAGAGATCAGGATGTGGGTGTGTTTGGGAGCCATTGTTCAGCCTCCTTGGGGCAAGACGCTTAAAATGTGAAGATAGGTTCTCTGAGGGATGGAGGCAGGCAGGAGGCGCTGGCTGGTGCTACATCTCGGCATGGTTGATACAAACATGCCAGGGTTCTGGTGGCGATGGTGGTCCACTGACACCATCAGTGAGCCATCAGAAGCTATGTGAGTGGAAAGGGGGAGAGAGATGCCAAACATAGCAAGAGAAGGCTGGGTTTGGGGTGTGTAATGCAAGACCTTCGATCAACATGGCTGATGGAACAGGGAGGCAGGAGGGGGAAGACTTGGCAGCCTGACGGCTGTCTTCCATTGGCTAGATAAGCCTGAACATGCTGCACCTGATTCAGTCAGGAGTCTAGAGACCACAGAGCGGGAGGCAAGGAGTCATCCCTAGGGTCCAGGAGGCAGTGGGAGAAGCTGTAAGGTAAAGGAGGCTCTGATGGACATTGTTTCTCAGGAATGGGACCAGACAGGAAGCTGCGGGAACTGCAGGATGACCCTGCAGCATGCAGAGGCTGGGTGGCAGCCACTATGAGAGCACTTGACATACCCTCCTCCTGAGCACCAGTCCAGAGCCTGTGCATTGCACACCTAGGGAAACACACACGCACGTGCACACACACGTGCGCACGCATGCACACTCGGACACAGCAGATCTGAGAATGCCCAGAACTTCTGACAATAAGCGACAAATCAATCCTTGATGTTACTAAAGGAAGGAAGGAAACAGCAGAGCCCTCAAGGTTCACTGGGGTGGCCTTAAAACGTGCAGCTTGGCAGTTGAGGGCAGAAGGTACCAGAAGGCCAGGGAGGCAGGGCAACATGGGCAGTGCAGGCCTGCTTTCTCGACTGACATTTCAGAAGAGCCTCAGCACTCTGTGAAGATATGAAATCATGAAAAAAGGAACGGAGAGAGGGAGGAAGGGAGGAAAATGCTTCTAAATATTGTTACATATCCCAGCAAACCATGTCCCTTGTGCCTTGAGCCTGGTGTCAGCTAAGCTTGAGGGGTATCCAATGTGCCCTTTAAGGATGTCACAGCTAGGGAGTTCTGGTAGGTAAGAATCCTGTGTTCAGTGGGGCACCCCTGTCCCCAGTACCTCCACACCCATAGTATTGTCCCCATAGGACCCACAACATCAGCTGGGAAGACACTCAGGCCCCGCCCACCCTGCCCTGTCAAGGGACCCAAGTGTCTGACTGTGCACAGCAGTGAGGGGCATGGCTCAGGTCACCTCCTCTCCCCAGTTCCTGGACTCTGCTAAGATGGCAGTGGTAGCCTGGTGGAGTCAGGGTTTCCCCATGGACGCTAGCTGCCTTACTTAACCTGTCCTCCCACTCCAGGTGACTTCCAAGCTCCATGCAGTGGCCCAGGCATGGGCAGCTGGAATGGACTGACTTGGAGGCCATGACAGAGATGTGTTTATAAGAGTGACAGTTAGGACTCTGGCTCTGGGATCAAATCCCACCCATGCACTTTAAGATACCACTGCCCCTCTGAGCCTGGAGCATCACATAGTCCATGGCCAGAGAATGTTTACTGTTCTTCCAGTCACCTGTAGACCAGGCCGAGATGGAGGAAGTACAGATGCTGTGAGTGTCGAAGGAGGAAACTCAGCTGTGACAAAGGACTTTCCTTTGGGGTCTGGACGCCCATCCAGTCCTATGTGAGCAATGCCTGAGCAGCGTCACCCAAGTCCTGAGTCCCAGTCGTGACCAGGCAGCACCTCCTGTGGTGGAGGCACAGCTGGGGCCCTCCCACTGGACAGGGGAGAACCTATGTCCAGAAGCACTTTGTTCACCTAAGCCCTAATCAACGGCACCAGTCATGCAGCTGCTCCTGGGGCTGAATCTGCAGGGTCAGCACCCTCGCCTGGCACCCTGTGTGCCGCACCCGCTGCAGAAGATGCTTCCTGCAGCAGCTCACAGCCCTTGGGTTTACTTCATTACCAAGAAGCTGAAGATGGAACTCCGTCCACCTGCCTGTTTGGGCTCCACCATTCCGTCTGGGATGGTTTGCCAGTTAAGAAGGCGCCTCCTTCACACTGGCCCCTGGTCCACTCCAGACAAAAGACGCCCTCACCAGCAAGAGTGGCCACTCCTAAGGTAAAACCACTGTGGTTTTGAAAGCATGGAATAAACACTGCCCCGGTCTCTGTGACTGATGGGTGTCTTGGAAGACTTGGTAAGGAGACTGCATGACACAGATGTGTCCTTCTATGGTCAGGTATTGAGCTGTGGCTTATATTTTTCTCTGTGAATATGATCAAGATTTGTCCAAACAAAACCCCAAACAACTCCAAACTCCCAGTCACGTGTTGTCTTCAGATGGGAAGGCATTTCAACTGAAGGGAGTTCAGGTGAAGAATTGCCCAAGTCAGACTGGCCTGTGGGCATGCAGTGGTGTTGTTAGGTGAAGCAGGAGGACTCAGCACATTGTGGGGCACACTACTGTGTGGGTAGATGGTCCTGTGTGGGGAGAACCACTGTGTGGGCAGATAATCCTTGTGGGGAGCACCACTGTGTGGGTAGATGGTCCCGTGTGGGGAGCACCACTGTGTGGGTAGATGGTCCTGTGTGGGGAGCACTACTGTGTGGGCAGTTGGTCCCGTGTGAGGAGCACCACTGTGTGGGTAGATGGTCCTGTGTGGGGAGCACTACTGTGTGGGCAGTTGGTCCCATGTGAGGAGCACCACTGTGTGGGCAGATGGTCCTGTGTGGAGAGCACTACTGTGTGGGCAGTTGGTCCCATGTGGGGAGCATCACTGTGTGGGCAGATGGTCCTGTGTGGGGAGCATCACTGTGTGAGCAGATAATCCTTGTGGGGAGCACCACTCTGTGGGCAGATAATCCTTGTGGGGAGCACCACTGTGTGGGCAGATGGTCCTGTGTGGGGAGCACTACTGTGTGGGGAGATGGTCCTGTGTGGGGAGATGGTCCTGTGTGGGGAGCACCACTCTGTGGGGAGATGGTCCTGTGTGGGGAGCATCACCCTGTGGGGAGATGGTCCTCTGTGGGGAGCACCCCTCTGTGGGGAGCACCACTCTGTGGGGAGATGATCCTCTGTGGGGAGCACCACTCTGTGGGGAGATGGTCCTCTGTGGGGAGCACCCCTCTGTGAGCAGATGGTCCGGGGTTGTATAGGAAAGTGGCATCCTTTCTCCTCGGCTTTTGCATCAAGTTGTTGTTTGTGCTCCTGCCCTGACATCCCTCAGTGATGAGCTGTAACCTGTGAGCCGAATGCACCCCTTTCTTCTTAGGTTGCTTTTGGTCAGAATGTTTTATCACAGCAAGGGAATAAAGCTGGAACAGTTCTGAAGCTTGACTATGGTTCTGACCTGTTTCTGTCAGGTCTGCTCATGAGCATGTGGGCCTTGTCTTGACAACTCCTGTTCATAGAGAAAGATGTAAGCCATGACTCAGTACCTGACCACAGGACACATCTGTGTCACGCACCCTCCTTACCAAGTCTTCCAAGATACCTACCAGTCACAGAGACCGGGGCAGTGTTTAATCCTTGCTTTCAAAAACACAAGCTGTTTTATCTAAAAAATAAGAGTGGAGAACATACAGAAACATCAGCAATGCCACAAGCAGCTGCATAGAATGACCAGCGTGTCCTGATAACTGTACCAATGTCATTTGCTTCATGACTAGAACAGCCAGAAACACGGATATGCAAATATTCCATGGTGGGATATGGCATTCTCTGGGTGTGTGCCCAGGACTGCATAGGTGGGCAAGCAAGGGAATGTGACCAGCGTAGATGTCCAGCAACAGGTGAATGTGGTTCGTATGCAAAAGGAAATTTATTCAAGTGTAAAGAAAAGTGAAATCTGCAGGGAGAGATGAGCTTGTAAAATGTAGTAAGCAAAGTGATTCAGAATGGAAATACAGATGTGTTCTTCCTCATGCAGTTTACCCTGGCCTGTGGACCCCAATCACTCACACGTGTGTGTGTGTGTGTGCACACGTGCGCATGCATGTTCGTGTGCCCGTGTGCGTGTATGTGTGCGTGAGTGTATGTGTGTGTTTGCGTGTGTGTGCATGTGTGTGTGCATGTGCACATGTGTGGCAAGTGTGGATACAGTGTAACATTTATAACAGAGACTGAGAGAAGGCGATATCAGGGGATGAGGGTGCAGAGTAAAGGACATATAGGTCCTGAGAGTCAATAGGAAACTAATTTTCATTTTTCTAATTTAACTCCATCAGGGTTTCTTTTTCTTTTATTCATGATGGATAAGTGAATCCAATTTTCCAAATATTGAAGTACCTAGAGCCATGAAACAAAACACGCATAAACCACGCAGTTGGATACTAAAGGTGGGAAACCCTGAGCAGAGCTCTGTGGCCTCAGTGGCAGCGTTTGGGACTGGAAAAGTGTCTGGCGGGCTCCCCTGAATCATCTATGGGATGCTCCTATTTGTGAGCTAACTAGAATCAAGTGTTATTTTGAAGATTTATCTCTATTATTTTTAATTATGCATCTGCGTGTGGGTATATGCATTTGAGTGCCGATGCCCCTGAGCCTGGAAGCATTGGATCCCCCGAGAACTGGAGTTCAGGGCAGTTCAGATCCTCCTGGTGTGGGTTCTGGGAATGGAACTCTGGTCTCTGGAAGAGCAGTACATCCTCTTAACTGCTGAGCCATCTCTCCACCCCATAAAGTGTTGTTTTTAATAATAGAAAAATATGTAGTTTCTTTCTTTCCTCCCATCCCAAAGAGATCATTTCTCCTTCATCTTTAAGTCATTCCTCTAAATAATGGCTACGCCAAATCCCAAAACCCGTTAGAGCTGTGAATTCTAAATGCAGGCAGCTGTGTTTGGGCTGCCCTCACCATAAAGCCTCTCCCAAAAGATAAGGAAAGCCAGTGAGGGGGGAGGGCACCCCAACATGTCTGGGAGCGTCTGACAAGGGGCCGCCTCCTGGCTTACTTCCAGAAGACAACGCGGGTACTGAGGGCTTCTGTTCTCCTGGGACTGTTTGCATGGAGACTGGGAAGTGGGCAGGAAAGCACCCCACTTTCCTGAAAGGCAGGAAAAGTGTGGATGCTGCTCTGGGCTCCCTAAGGGTTCAGACTGGAGCCCTCTGTGGCTCCTGCGTGTTTCAGCAACTGAAACAGAGGCACTGAAGGCTGACCTTGGAGGGGCAGATGCCCCAGCTGTCACCCCAGCAGCATCCAGGGTCTGCGGGTCACTCCTGCAGATGGGATCTGACTTGTGTGTTCTGAGAGGTTCACCATGTGTCCCATACCAGCACCATAGGCTCTTGTGCTGGGTTCGGCTCCCAGGAACAGGCAGAGGTTGATTGGTGATGTCAACCAGGGAGACGAGCTTAACTGTGGTTCTGCAGTCATACCTTCTGTAATACATTCCCGTTCCCTACGCTGCGGCTTGCTTCCCTCCCCAAGTGATTGCAAAATTTGCAGGAAGCTCACCTTCCTCCTTGACCCATTCACACCCACAAGATTCCAAATTACAGGTGCTGTGCGGAGTGTTCCCCTGGGTTCAGTTGTCACAGACACCTTTGTGAGCACTGAAGGTGACATTAGCATGCCGGTCTCTCTCACCACGTGAGTCGGTAAATCAAACTGTGCCAGCTATAGGCTTTTGCCTGGTAGCTTTTGGATGCCGTGCTAGGTCAGACATGATCAGAGAAACTCAGCAAGTTTTACAAGGCCACACAGCTTGGTCCACTAGCTCCAAGCCCTGGACTCCTGCATAGCAGCACACTGTACTCCTTGACCACATCCTGTCATCGAGGCACGTAACAGGTGCACACTGAGGTGGAGCCCAACAAGAGAAAGACAAACATGGGCTGTGCTCTCCCCACAAGTCTTTCTCAGTCGCCAGGGGGAGCCAGGCAAAAGGTCACCTTGCTCTGAAAGAGCGTGTTCCTTTTACGTAAAGTCTGGAATCTTCATTGCTCTCTAACTGCACTCAGCTGGGGCTATGGAGTCACTGGGAGCAAACGGTTCATTGGGATGGGGGCGGGGATGATAGACTGAGTAGGTGGGTGGGGCCAAGTGGCAGAGCAGGGAGTCTGAGCAGCCTCTTCCACAAGAAATCACTGGAGGAAGAAAATAAAATCTCTCCTGGTCCACTGACCTTTCTGCGAGTTTTAATTTGTACCCAGGAGTAAATCGTCACTAAGTCTTAGGCGTCTTCAGTGCTGGCCTAAGAAGCCAGTCTGTTGAGATCTTGTGTTGAAATTATCCTAGCTAATCACCTTGCCGGAGCTCTTCATTTGCATAACAGACATCACAGGAAGGTTCCCCACAGGCGTGATTGCCAGCCAGCTCTCAGCTTTTTTTCTCTGGGCAGAAGGGAGGTGCTGGTCTTTGAGGACACTTGGGGATCAAGTCAAGGACCACAGAAGACATGCTTCCATCTTTTCCAAGTTGACTTCAATAGCCAGCTTTTACCCAGTCCCAAAGTCAGCCCCCAGCCCGGAGCTTAAAGAAGTTAGCATCCGCAGAGGCATAGTCCTGCAAAACAGTCCTTTCCCCAGCTGCGGAGACTCGATGGCCCACACTTACCCATCTCCTTTGGAGAAACGGCGTGTAGTAGCAATCATGGGTGGAAGTAGCCTTTGAACTGGACCCTCCTGGCTAGTGAAAACAGGAAAAGGACTGTAGAGAAATGTGCAGTCCACCCCAACCTTCTTCTGACCCAAGGATGGGATAAGGAAGCCCACAACCTCCAACTCAGAGCCCTGCAGCCTTAGAGAGATGGAAGGCCCTGGAGTTTCAGTTTAGCGGCTGAAGAACCTCAGCTCTCTTCTGGCTGGGGGGAGCATCTTAACAGTTTCTCTGGACACGGGGCTTGGGGGTCACTCCATGACTGCCTTCTTCTGTGAAAAGGACAACACGGGTAGAAGGCGTGGTGGTACCTCCCGGTGCTGTGCATGGTCTGTCTCTGGACAGCATGGGCAGCCCTGGTCTTTACCACTACACATGTCATTGTGTCCCCAGCATAGCCACAGGGGCTGGCTTCACCTTCCCACTTCCTGTGAGTTAGGTGTGGCCATCGACCCTGCTTTTCCTGCCAAACTGGGAGAGAAGCAAGGTGTGTTGCTCCACCCGCAGCGGTCAGGACAACAACATCCGACCCAGAGAGCCTGTTGCTTGAGCACATGCTCTTTAGAAGCGGGATGAGGTTGGAGATGGGCAACCCAAGCCTCGGCAGCTGCTTCCTTTGGGGATGACCCATGTGGAGGGCAAGGATGATGGAGAAGTCATGGGGGGACTGTGGTCTTTTGTCTGTGGGAGGTGGGCTTCATTTTAATAACTGACATTCTCATCACATCTCTGGAACACTCTATCAACATCTCAAATACCCGGTCCTATGGAAATGTTAGGGTCCCGTGCTGGAAGGGGGTTCAGAGGGTCTTACATGTGGTCCTGTTTCTTCTAAAGAACTGCCCTATGGTGTTCCTGATGGCCTCTGGTCTCTGTGGGACTGGTCCCTCTGTCTGGGAACAAAGGGATTCCTATCCAGGCATGGCTCCATCAAGAGACCGGCCCAAGAAACCTTCCTGGAGCTTTCCCAGAAGCTGGTGCTGTGGGATCCCTAACAAATCCACCATCCGCAGTCCTGGGTCCCTAGGCACTAGACCTTCTGAGAGCATGTCTGCTCTTGGCTCATTGTAGGGTCCACCTTGGCCCCTTAGGGCCAAGCAGCCTGGACACCATCTGTGCCCAAAGGTTTATTCATTCCTTGGTGTCCAGGCACCCGAGTGTCTGTTTGTCCCAAGGGTCTCCGTGTACCTTGAAATTATGTGTTGTGTGTACCAGAGGAAAGAGGTCTCCTGTAGAGAACCCATCAGAGGATGCCAGGGCAGAACAGGAGAGTTAGAGATGGGGGACCATGTTTGCATTTCCTGAGCCGCTTCTTGTTGATTCTTGGGAAATGGCTGGCAGCCAGCGTGGGCGCCTTGACTGCGGAGCCCAGATGGCAAAGTTCAGGCTCATATTTGGATTCAGCCCTAAAGCTGACAAAGAGCCAGGCTTAGGCTGCCTCAGCCTGGGGAGCTCTGCCCCCACCCAAACACACACTCATCTGCCTGCCGAGCTCCCAGATAGGCGCAGAATCCCCGTTTCTTCCTCACGCACTGTTAGGAGCTATTCTTCCGACCTCCTGTCTGAATGGGACATGTGACACACAGAATGTGCCCCTACCCCGAGTGACAGGTGTGTGTCCCCACTTCTAGTGATGATGGCTAGGACTTGGGACAGTGTCTCCAGGCCTTCCCGGGCTTCAGCTCTCCTGGCTTCCCAAACATCTGCAGGACCTCTCTCCGTAAGAGTTTAAGAAGGGCCTGTGCCTCCTCCAAGCAGTAAGGCAGAAGCCAGAGCAGGAAGAAAACGCAGGACAGGAAATGGCCCAGCAGCGCCCTAAATGGAGAGAAGGAAGAGAGGAGAGAGCAGGGACCTGGGACCCATCACCCATCCTCCAGGAACAGAATGGGAGTGGGGGAGGGGCACTGGACAAGAAAGAGTCATCTCTCTACCTGGGCCTAATTACAAATGATTTCATTAGCCCCATCCTGGTGCACAGCCGCTAATGAGAGAAAGGCTGGCAGCTCTAAAAATAGCCCGCTCGTCCTGTTCCTGGCTTTAGAGACACAGCCCCAGTGGGGCCGCTGGGCCCCAGCTGTCAACTCCAACTTCTTCCTCACCTCCTCCAGTGTGTGATCAGAGCCTTCTGAGGAGACAGCAGACCTGCCCCTGGTCGTTGAGAGTGAGAGAATATGCTCCATGCCCTCTGCTCCCACAGCACCACATACACTGAGGCTGCTGGGATACTGGGTGAGGCAGACACAGTGATGGGTGACTTACGGCTTCTGGGGGGAGCCCCTACCTAGCTGGTGTATGGCAGGGGCCATGTTTCACAATTGTGTGTGTCCATCTATAAAACAGGGAGGGGCTGGGGAGATGGCTCCATCAGTGAAGTACTTCTGAGGATCTGAGTTCAATCCCCAGAAATCGCATTTCCAAAACAAAAGCTGGATATGGCAATATGTGTTTGTGATCCCAGTTCTGGGGAGGGAGAGACAGGCTGACCTGCTTGTTGAGTTCTAAGTCCATGAGAAACTTTGTCTCAAAAAAAGGGAGGGTGAATGGAGTCTAAGGAACAATTCCCAAGGTTGTTCCCTGACTTTCACATGCATGCTCACACAAGAGCACATACACACATGTGCATCTACATATGCACATGCATACATACAGGAGCACCACTGCAGGAGTGCTGGTGCTGGTACAGGCTCACATGGAGCTCACAGATCAGAGAGATGCGTGTGCCGGCATGTGCCAGCCTGATGTGCCAGGGGTGTTCCCACCTGAGAGATGTCCTCTAGCTTCTGCCCCAGCGTCCCCTGCCTAGCTGCATTTGAAGTTTGGATGGTGCCTATGTAAAAAGAGAATGGCCATGTTCCCTGTGATAACTGCCGCAGGACTGAGCGGGTGCCTGTACACTGTGGTCCACTCTAGTCTGGCACATAATTCCAGCCGACTGTACCAGAGCTGCTGATGTCATCATCACTATCACCTTGTCTGCCGTCAGTCTCTGTCAGTCATCACCATCACCTCTGTCAGCAGCAACAGCAGCAGCATAGCCACGGTCAGTCGTCAGCACCACCGGGCCAGTCATCAATATCATCATCCTTGTCATCACACCTGTCAATCACCATCACCATCATCATGACCCCATCAGTTGTCATCATCATCAGCCCTGACATCATCATCTCATCACACCCGCCTCTCATCATCACTGCCCTTCCTACACTGTCCATCACAACACATTCCCAGCAGCACCTGAGGCCCACCATAGAAAGGTCCAGAACCACGGGGCCATGATGTAGAGAACATTCTCTCTATAGTGTGAGTGTCACTTGCTCCAGGAGATCCCAGGGTCCCATGCAGCATGCTTACCCCAGGCACCATTGTCAAGAAAGGTGTGCAGAACTTAGCAGAGTTGCCCACAAACTTCACAAGCATGCTGTCATGCCCTGTTTTTGGTGGGCTGAGGCAGAAGCATGAGCGGACGTCTCTGTCTGGTTTCCTTACAAAGCTCCTTCTGGAAGTTTCTAGAATAAAACAAAAAGGTGGGAAGCAAGACTAGACAGGCAGAGCCACAATAACTGCAGATGGCGTGAATTTGTTTTGTTTTGTTTTTAAATTGTCTTTATTGAGCTATATATTTTTCTCCACTCCCCTCCCCTTCTACCGTCTTCCATATTCCCCATGCTCCCAATTTACTCAAGAGATCTCATCTCTTTCTACTTCCCATGTACATTAGATCCATGTATGTCTCTCTTAGGGTTCTCTTTGTTGTCTAGGCTCTCTGGGATTGTGAATTGTAGGCTGGTTTTTCTTTGTTTTATGTCTAAAAGCCACTTATGAGTCTTTCTGGGTCTGTGTTACCTCAATCAATATGATGTTTTCTAGCTCCATCCATTTGCCTGCAAATTTCAAGATGTCATTATCTTTTTCTGCTGTGTAGTATTCCATTGTGTAAATGAACCACATTTTCCTTATTCATTCTTCGGTCGAAGGTCATTTAGGTTGCTTACAGGTCCTGGCTATGACAAATAATGCTGCTGTGAACATAGTTGAGCACGTGTCCTTGTGGCACGATTGAGCATCCTTTAATGGCATGAGTTTGAATCACCTGAGAAGTCAAGGTTCTGGAGTCAACAGGGGCTTCGGGGAGGAGGGGGAGGGTCAGGCACCCTGGGAGAGTTCTGCCTGGGTGTTCACTGATGTGGGCACCTAGAGGTGCCAGATAACAGCTCTGACCCCCATTCCCTCTTCTGAGATGTGCCTGTTCCCATGTAAGTTTGTGAGGGTTCACAGGATGATGGTTTCTGAGCACCCAGCAGGACGTGGGGTAGAACCCGAGCCGAGACTGGATGGGTGTATGGCTGAGAGAATATACGGAAATGTTAGCTGTATTGGTTAGCCCATGCAATGTTACCTTCAAGGAGGAAAAAACCCTTCTCTGAAGAATCCTACAATCCATCCTGTTTCCCTAGAGAATCCAAGGGACTCCACAGTCTTGAATGGGAGCAGTGGTGGCAGCCGGGCTTCCTCTCCAGAGTCCTGGGGAATTCCACCTCCCAAGCTGACATTCATGAGAAAGGCTACTCCATTACTGCCCAGAGCCCTTCTACTTTCTGAGGCTCGGGCAGCCCCCGGCCAGTATGAGAAGGGTATCAATGTCTCTACCTCCTGAGGCTCGGGCAGCCCCCGGCCAGTATGAGAAGGGTATCGATGTCTCTACCTCCTGAGGCTCGGGCAGCCCCCGGCCAGTATGAGAAGGGTATCGATGTCTAGGCCAGCATGCGTGGGGAAAGATGAGTATCGATCCTCTCGGTGCTGGGAACAGCAAGGAAGAAGAGGTTGTAGTGTACCCTGGACCAGAAAGCTCGCAGTGAACCAGAGTGTCTGTGGCTAGGTTAGAGAATTCATTAATTTCTTCAGTTAAGAGCCACTGTGTTCCACCCTAATGAGGCATTGGTGCGATTTATTAATGAGGTGCCCATGGCTCGGTTTCTCTTACCTCTTGGAAAAGCCCCTCGGAATGGACATCCCTAAATGCCCACCTCCTGCACCCACGCTGCATTGCCCAGTACAGCAGCACGGTGATTCACATAAACAAAGGACTGCGATTAATGCTAGAAGCCAGAGTCCCTCTCCTACTGCAGAAGTCCCTCCCCTTCCCAGGGAAGAAGTCTGTCTCCTGCCTAGTGAAACCTCGCTCCTACCTAACTCAGGGCATTTCTAGACAAAGCTCAAACTCCTCAGGAAGCCGTGGATAGCTCAGATCCTGACCTTACCTAAGCTGCTTTCTCAGTCCTGATTTCTGTTGTCACCTGAAGCCACGAATATTAAATAAAGACTCGGGGAGCCTAGTGGCGCCACACTGAGGGCGCGGGCGCTAGGAGACAGGCACATGTTCCACTTGGGAGACGTCGTGGACAGAAAGAGCGTTCTGAAATTTCCCGTCAGTGACAGATGTAAAGTCACCGTGGTGTGAGATTACCGTGACACTGACCGGGTCCATCCCACACAAGTCCACAGCCGGTGTGCAGGGCTTCTCACGCCCCGAAAGCCCTGGCTTTTCTGGAAACTGGGTGTTGGTTGAGTGGGCAGAGGATGTCTGTCTTTGGTACATTTGACTTTGCAGAGTCGACACGTGTGTGGAATGGCAGGAGAAGGGGCCCCCTTCCTGCCCTGCCCAGCTGGTCTGTTACTCAAGTCTTCTACCGTGTTCACTGTGATTGACAGCACAGGTTGACACACTGGTATTTAGTTTGCTGTCTGGCGTGTGTCCACATAATACTGTTGCTCAGAATTCCCTGGGACTTCTCCATGTCCACTTGTCCATCCTCTCTCCTCGGCAGCCCTTACAAGCCTGATTTCCTGCCGTGCCACACAGTACCCTAAAAAGTTGGGCTTGCCTAGGGCACCACCTTCTCAGCCTCCACTAGTATCCTGCATCCAAACTCCATCCAATAGCCATAGTCAGAGCAAGAGAAGTTGGAGTTTGTGCATTCTTTCTTTCTCCCTGCTCTTTCTCAAACACCTAGCAAGGCAGCTGCTGCCAACCCTGAGCCCATCGGAAGCCTGGCCCTTTCTGAAAATGCTCCTTACTTGTGTCATCTCTCAGGACTCTGCTCATACCTGCCCCATTAGGGGGCCCGAGAGCCACACATCTCCTCCGCCCTCCAGAGCAGGTCTCCACAGAGCCTCAGTTGGTGGTTCTAGCCTCCCCAAGGGACGGTGAGTTTTCTGGGGAAGGGATTCTTTTATGCTCATCCTCATCCTGGGCTGGCGATGGGGCCTGTGCGAATGTTCAATAACATTCATTGTATAAGATTGGTACCCAGGTTACAGATCCAAGTACAGCCAGGATTTGAACTCCAAAGTCATCTTCCTACCTTGCCCTTACTGTGTGCCAAACGTATAGTCTAAAAATCTTCACCAACACCATTTTTAAGATAGGGAACCGAAGGTGGGGTGGGGGACAGATACAGAGAAGACATGAGGGAGGCAGGGCTGGAGAACTGGCTCAGCAGTAACCCAAGTTCAGTTCCCAGCATCCATGGGTAGACCACAACCTCTCATAACTCTAGTTCCATGGAGTCCACCCCACTCCCTCCCCAGCACAGTGCTGGCCTGGCTCAAGGCATCCCTTGGTGAGGTCAGCAGACCAAACTACACTTTCTAGAAACCACTTCCTGGTTTCCTCAGCATATGGCCACCTCAGGATCCTGCTGAACAAGATAAAACCAGAACGAATAAAGCTAGCCCCAGCCCTGTACTAAGCCTGCAAGCTGGGGTCCACTAGAGTCCAGGGACACCTGACTAGCATGTGCAGAGCCACAGCAGGCCGACTGCTCCCGAACTGGTGCACATGACCCCCTGCGGCAAAGAGCAAACAGCACCTCCAGACTCTACAGGCCATTTGGGGGAACCGAGAGAAGCGGGACCTTTGGCCCAGACATTACAATGGAGATGCCGCACACTGTCACGGGCAGGAGGGGACGGGTGGCTCCTAAGAGGCGTGTGGCATACCTATGTGTGGTTAAAGTGTACACAGAAAAAAACATCCGGGTGGACTTTGTAGAAAGTAATCCTTCATGCAAACTAGCTGCCAGTGTCAACGTATCTGCTATGCTCACTGCACTCCATCGTGAGAGGGATCTGTTGACTGTTGACGCTCCGACAGGAAAGGCAGGGCGGAGAGGTCGTGGGACCCCCCCCCCCCACCTGAGATTCTGGCAGATCCCTTCTGCCCTGCCCTTCCATCTGCATGTACTTTCTACCCTAGGTGCCCATGGCCTTGGGGTCTCAGGCACTGCTAAAATAATAGGCTGGGGAAGGTGAACAGGTGGGAGTGGGTTCTCCGTCTGAAATTAAAAGTTAAGTGAAATTTATGCCCTGGCGATGTTGAAGCCGGCATGGGCAGCTCGTATATGGTGGTGCTGTTGAACTTGTCCATATTGGGTTTCCTGCTCTAAGTTGATGAGGACGACTGACCAGGTCTCTTCCTCAAGAGGGCACCAGACCTCATTACAGAGAGTTGTGAGCCACCATGTGGTTGCTGGGAATTGAACTCGGGACCTTTGGAAGAACAACCAGTGCTCCTAACTGCTAAGCCATCTCTCCAGCCTGGGTTCTCTATCTATGCTGGGTAAAAGTTTTCCAGTGTGGCTCCTTTGAAGCCACCCACAGTCTACAGAAAAACCATCACCCATGTTCCATGAGCAAGCCCAACTCATTGGTTCCCAGTTTGGTGGAATGATACTGTGGTTTGTCACTGGGGCTTTGTAAGGAGTGGGTAGATCCTCCTGGGAAGGAATTCTCAAATCAGATCCATGCAGGGGCCCTAGAAGCCTACCTGCAGCTCCCGTGACACCCTATCCATTTCCAGGCTAGGTTGGTGGGAATCAGAGAAGCAACCTCTGCTCCAATAATAACCTTAGCTCTACTCCACCAGACCCCTTGTAACAAAACCCAACAGAATTCTGTCCCCAACGCCCCTGCTTCTCCAATCTGAGGAGGCTGTGTGCCTAGTGACTTGGCATTCCAGGGCATCCGTATGCCTCACTGCCCTCAGACATCTCAGCACAGAAGGAGGGAGTCCCATCTCTGCATGGACCTGCACCTGGGAGCCAGGGATGCAGGCTGGAGCAAGCTGCGGGCAGAGAGCCTGCTAATGGGTGCTGGGCTCTGACTTCACCGTTCCCCAGCTGCACACGGTTCATCACCTAATGATGGGTGTTCTGGCCACACATCCCAGCAGGTACAAGACAAAGATGCAGGTGGAAGAAAACCAAGCCGGGGTGGGGCCAGCAGTACGCGACCCATGCCAGGCTAACTGTTCAAGTCTCATTGAGAAAGAGCATTGATCGTTCCCAGTGGGTGACTTATTGCCAGTAGCAACAGTTCCCATAACCGCACATCCACAAGGTCACCCCCACTCATCACACTCAACAAAGCACCTTCCGTGATCCTCCCCATCTCAGAGCCTTTGCTCTGCTGTCCCTCCTCAGGACAGTTCCTCTAGACACTGAGGAGAGACAAACACTGCCTCTGTGCTGCCCACTCTGACCTCCTCGTTGTCCTGGCCACCGAGGTTTTGTTTACACTCTGGCTCGTCCGTATGTTCTCCTCGGCACACCAAGATCCACCTGGGCAACCTCGGAGTCTGCCTGTTCACACCTAGAACCCTGGCTGGATGGTAGGGAGACCCTGAGCCATCGTGGGAGGGCGGGCTGAAGGAGCGAGAATGGCTGGCTCTGCGAGCTGAACAGCAGGCGTGAAGCTGGTGTGTCCCTCGGCAAGGATCCAGCCACACTCTCCCCTCCATCTCGGTTGATCTTTCCCAGCTCACCTAACAAGGGAAATAATAGAACAAGGTGTTCGCAGACACAGCACAATTCTACAGCACTCTGTCTTGGGGAGATGCAGTCTGCTGCCCCCGTGAATGCCAGGCCACCTGCAAGCGTGTGCCACCCTAGCTCCACCCAAAGAGCCAGCAATTAAAAGTGATGAGGACGAAGGGTTAAAGACAGCCAGCCTCCTGATAAGAGCAGAGCTTCCTTCTGCTGCGCAAGGTGACTGGGATGCATGGTGCACTGGATGCATCTGCAGACGTGTCTGCAAGCATGGCTGCACCTGTGCTGCTGGGTCTGCGGGCACGGGAGAGGTGTAGGGTAGCATTTTAAACAAAGGGATCTGAACCGTCTGGAAGAGAAATGGTGCTCAGCTGTTGAGGACCCGTGATGAGGGCTGTGCGTTCGTGTTCAGGGAGCCCTAGACTGCCGGGTTTCGGAGCTGGTGACTATGGGAGCCACTTCTACACAACAGGGCTTTGAAAGGTGCTCTGACCGGTGAGGCTTGGCCCCTGGTGTAACTTAGGAGTTGCGCACGACGCCAGCAGCAGCCCAAGGACATCAGCTTGCTGCGCGCTTTACTGCTTGAGCCTTAGACAGACTATCAAAGTGTCCTGAAGTCAGGTGCAGCGCGCAGTAGTGCATACCGTAATGCCAACACTTGGGGGGCTGAAGCAAGTGCATCTCTGTGTGTTTGTCACCAGGTTGGGCTAAATCGTGAGACCTTATCTCAAAAGATAAAAAAAAATTAAAAAGTTCTAATATGGAAGAGAAGAAGGTATTTGTGATGGCTTGGCCCTGAAGCAGGCTGCAGGGATTCGGTGCAGCTTGGGCTCTACTGACCAGTGAGTCCTGTCCACAGGTCCTTTGCGTCAGTGAACTCTCTGCACTGCCTTCTAGCCCTGGCCACGCTGGCTGCAGCTGTTCCTTTAACTGTAACTGAACCCTGCAGTTTGTTCCTCACACACAGGGTCGCACAGAGCACACAGGATTTCAGTGCCTGCTGGAATCCGTGATCCGTGCCCTGCTGCAGCCCAAAGGGCTTTCTTCATCACCTCCCCGTGCTCCCCACCACTCCACAGAGTTCCCTGCCACCACCCATGGAGGGGTTAAGTCAGTCCCCTGTGTTGTCAAGTTTCATTGATTTTACTAGGAATTGGCTTTTGGAACACACAGGGGCTTATCTTGGTATTTTGTACTGATCATATCACAGCCCAGCCACCATCGTTTTTATCTCTGTTGGTAACAGTTGGGGGTCAGCAATGGGTCCACTCGATCTTTGCTGGTTTTAATTTGTGTGTGTCTGAGGCAGTTTGCTAATTTCTTTACATTTGAAAACAGAAAAGAAAAAAACAGTTTGTTCATCCATGGAAAAGTAAACAGTGCCAGGGAGCCACAATCCAACCCTTTGGTCCCCCAGAGAAATGGGGACCTGCAGTCCTTGTCATCTGGAGAGGAAGAAACAGGGACATGCAGTCCTTGTTGTCTGGAGAGAAAGAATTCAGTTAGGAGATGCAGATAGGCTAAACAGGGGTTCATTTGGTAAAGCCCTCCAGAGCAAGCTGCCCCCAGGTGGAGAGCAGTCCCCTGGGCTCTGCATTCTGATTTTACTACATTTGCTCATGAATTTGCTCGTTTGTCTATGGGAGGGGCAGCACAGGCTGCGGTGGCAGTCGGGAAAGTTTCCAGGAGTCGGTTCTGTCCTTCGGACCTATGGATGCCAGGGACCAAACTCAAGTCTTTGGGCTTCATGGCAGTGCCTTCATCCAGTGAGCAATCTCACCATCTACACTGGGCAGAGTCAAGCCCACAATACAATAAAGTTATAATGATATCGAGTTATTTGAGGACCCAGACCCTTTGACAGAGGAAAGTGTGGGAGAATGCCGTGTTGGCCTTAGTCTCTGATATAGTGCAATCGGCCGAATTCCAGCTTCAACGATGCTTAGTCACAGGGATACACCCTGATCCTCAGAAGACCCAGCCAGGTTCTCGACACTGACCACTCTGTCACCTGGCAGAGAAGAAATGCCTGGTCTTGTTATGTTTAAAAACGTTTTCTAGTCAGGCATAATGGCGCACATCTTTAATCCCACCCAGCTCTTGGAAGGCAGAGGCAGGCAGATCTCTGAATTCAAAGCCACAGGTGTACAAAGAGATTTCCAAGATAGCCAGGGCTACGTACGGAGAACCTGTCTCAAAAATAATAATAATTAATAATAATAATAAAAGCATATTCATATTAAGCCTGCAAGCAGGAGGAACCAGCAACTGGGGAGACGTCTCTAGTGAGTGATCTGAGACAAGGGAACCCACGTGTTATTTATAATTTCAAGGCAGGCAACAACAAAAGGTGAACATGCAGGAAAAACACTTTATCAAACGTAAGTGCAAGTCCCTTTTTTTAGTTTCTAGAATAAATAGTAATTAAATCATGTAAGCTGTGACAGTGAAATTGCTTATAAAACCAACCCTCCCACCATAATTGCTTAGATACCCACATTTTTATAAATACTGGGTAACTTTATCCATTGCTTTTATCAGCAGAATGTGACACCAGCTGTTGGTGCTTCATAATTTACCACGGAGTCGGGTGACAGTCACAAAAGCACGTATCTAAAAAATGCACTAACGTGGGCCAGACGAATATGCAGTCCTGGAGATGTTTCTCTCTGCAGTGGAGTTGGAAGTGGCTGCAGCTCTGGGGCATCGGGAGGGGCTGACAATTTGGTTGCCTAATTAATGTTTTGGAAGCAAAACGACGCGGTACCCAGCAGCGTCAACGGGTTTTGTTAACTGTGTGACTAACCAAGAAAGTCTGTGACTGAGCCAGGCCTGTCATCCTGCCTCTGCCCCCAGCAGGACACAGGTGCCTGACAAGTGTCAGATGTCACTAAGTCACGGAAGGGCCAGCCATGCAGATCCCATTTCCAGAATGTTCCTGTTGTGGGGGGGACAGCCCTGACACACCAGCTTTCTCCGGCTCCTTTATTACACTTAGCTTTCTCGGGCACAGGAACAGAGCCAAAGAACTGGGCATCTACACTGCACAGGCAGAGACTGGTGGGAGTCTTCCTGTGTGGGTGGAGACTCCTGCTCCCACTGAGCCACACAGGGCATGCAGAAACCGTGGCAGGAATGGACGGCGTCCACCTGGGTTTGAGGGTGGGATGCTCATCCATCCTTTTTCCTGCTCTCCAGCTACTTCTGGAGGACAAAGGAGAGCCTGCCTAGTGAAGTCTTTATGGTCTCAGGGCTACTTGGGCAGCACATGCTGTACCTGTTGTTGCAGCCTGCTTCCTGGCCTTCCTGACCATCTTCTCTCCTCTTACAGTCAAGTTCAGCAGCTGCTTGGGTACCAAAGGGACGCAGTATGAGACCAACAGCTTGGACTTCAAAGTCGGGGCAGATGGGACTGTCTTCGCCACCCGGGAGCTGAAGATCCCCTCAGAGCAGGTGGCCTTCACTGTGACAGCGCGGGAACGCCAGACTGCTGAGCAGTGGGACGCCATGGTGCGGCTGCTGGTAGCCCAGACTTCATCCCCACACTCTGGACACAAGGTAAGAGGAGGCAGCGCAAGCAGGAAAGCCTGGGTCCAGAGCCCAGCTGTCCCCTCCCCTGGGGTCCCAGGCAGAGCCTTTCCCTGACTCCTAGATCAGGAATGACACTGCTTTGTCTGTGCCCGTCAAAGGCGTGGCATCACCCCTGCCTCCACACTGTTCTCAAGTACTAGAGTCGCCCTCGTGGGTGGGGCATCTGAGAGGTACACGGGGCCCTGAGCTCAGTCTACTAAGCTGCCACCACCATGACCCTCTCCATTGCCTTTTGAATGAGTGGCTCACACTTCCCCCTGCCCTGTAAGCTACAAGTGCTGTCTGCAGCCAGGGCTCTCAGAGTGCTGTGCCTACTGGGAGTTTTCAAGGCTAGGGGAGTTGGCAAGCAAAGCAGATCAACCACGAGGCTGGGAAACCAGGGTAGGACTAATTCAGAGCTACGGAGAGAGAGATGGAGGGTGAGACCAAAAGGAGAGAGGACAACAGAGAGGAAGAAAGTGAGATGGGGGAGAAGGGGAGAAAGGCAAGGGGACAGCTGAGAGGGATGGGCAAATGAGGAGGGGAGGGGATGGGTAGATAAGGAGGGGGAGAGGAATGTATAAATGAGGAGGGGGAGAGAGAATGGGTGGATGAGGAGGGGAGGGGTAAGCGAGGAGGGTGGTATAAGATGGAGGGAAGAAGAGAGAGAGAAAAGAGGTGGAGGTGGGAAAGGATAGAGGGCTAGAGAGAGGGGAAAGGAAAAAGTGGAGGAGGGAACGGGTCAGCTGATGGAGGGCCAGGAAAGTAAAGAGATGGGGAGTTCTCCTGTGATGTCTGCAGTCTGTGCACCGTCTCCTTCCCCCAGCTGTATCCCCGGGAGATAAATGGGGCATGGGGCCGCAAGGGCACCTCCCCTGTCCTGGTCCTGAGATCACTCTTCTCGCGCACTCTCCAGCAGTCTGACAAGCAGTTCCCATGACGCCCCACATCCTCTCTGTTTCATTCTTGTTTGTGCTGGGAAGCCTAGATGGCTGCATCAGCCTCAAAGCAACCGATCTGGGACTGGCAGAGAACCTGCAGCCTGGGGTACCTGCAGTAGCGAGACACTGAGAAAACCCAAACAACTGGAGAGGAGAGCAGGACAGGTGGGTCCCTCAAACTGCGCGAGGTTCCCTAATCAGTGCAGTATAAGGCAGTCTCGGGCTGGGCCACTGCATGGGGGCACTCCCAGGAAATGCCTACAAGGCCTGAAGTTAGTTGAACAAAGATAACCACATTCTTTTATGTGGGTTTGCCCAGAGCCTTACATAACTGAATGTTCCTTTGAAGGCTCTCAGCGGGAAAAAATCTGCACATTTCCAAAACCCCACCTGACCAAGGAACCCTTTGTAGAACAGCCAGCAGGGCAGATGTGCCAAGGAACCCACTTTGGGTTTTGATCTTTCTTGTATCCAAGTGGGAGCAGAACCTTGAGAGGGTATTCTTTCCCCACCAGTGCGGGAAAGTAGGGTCACAAGCGTCCTCTGCGTGAGGGACCCAAGCATCTTAACACATTACTAGTACACACCACACACGTGTGCGCATGCACACACATGCACACACCCACACCACACACACAGACACACACACATACACACACGCATTTAAAATGTCTGAGAAGAAGACGAAACTATGGCTCACAGTTCAGGAGGAGGGGAAGCCGTGAGAGCAGGAAGGCAAGGCTGGTGGTCACATTTCATCCACACTCAGAAAGCAGAAAGAGGCGGATCGTGGTCCTTGGGCCCCCTTTCTCCTTTTTATTCAGCCCAGGACCCCAATCACAAGGTAGTGCTCCCCACCCGTGGGGCGGTGCTCCCCAGCCATGGGTGATGCTCCCCAGCCATGGGTGCTGCTCCCCAGCCGTGGGTGCTGCTCCCCAGCCATGGGGTGATGCTCCCCAGTCATGGAGGGGTACTTCCCAGCCATGGGTGTTGCTCCCCAGCCATGGGTGATGCTCCCCAGCCATGGGTGATGCTCCCCAGCCATGGGTGATGCTCCCCGGTCATGGGTGATGCTCCCCAGCGGTGGGTGTTGCTCCTCAGCCGTGGGGTGTTGCTCCTCAGTCGTGGAGTGGTACTTCCCAGCCATGGATGATGCTCCCCAGCCATGGATGATGCTCCCCAGCCATGGATGATGCTCCCCAGCCATGGGTGATGCTCCCCAGCCATGGGTGATGCTCCCCAGCCATGGGTGATGCTCCCCAGCCATGGGTGATGCTCCCCGGCCGTGGGGTGTTGCTCCTCAGTCGTGGAGTGGTACTCCCCAGCCATGGGTGGTATTGCCACAGTTGGGGTGGATCTTCCCATCTCAGCTAACACAATCTGGAAAGTTCCCTACAGACATGCGCAGACGCCATCTCAGGGATTCCAGATCGTGTCAAAGTGGCGATCAATATTAATCATCACAGCTGTGGCTTCCTGAGCCAAGCAGCTCCAGGCTCTGGATTGTGAAGCCGAAATTGTACCTGGTGAGCCCGTCGGAGGCTTGGGGTGAAATTGCTGACTGAGACTAGATCGACGCCTTTTGTTAAGGTCGTCAGTGAGGGGAGCTCTGATGCGTTGCTGCCCTTAGTGGCTTCGAGCACTCCCGCTAGCCTGGAGAGGGACCAACAAACACAGTGAGGGACACAAAACTCATGTCCCAGCTCAGAGGGCCTGTGAGCCCCCTCATCCCTGACCCATGACGTCTGACTGCAGGTGACAGCAGACTCTCTGGTCTTCCACTGAGTTTCACGTCTCTCTTGCTGCCAACGGCCCTGAGCTGACTCTAGAGTCCATTCAGACCCCGCTCTGATGGACCCAACTAGATCTCAGTTTATCATCCGAGGACAGGGGGCACAGATAGTCAAGATGAGCAGGGTTACCCAGCCTCTTCCACAGGAGAGAACTAGGCCTCCAGGAGGAAGTAAACTATGATTCTCTAGGTACAGCTGAGCCTGGCAGAAGGAAAGCTAGGATTCTCCCGTTGGTCCTGGGAATTTCAGGGTTGATTGTCCTGAAACGGAGCAGTGATGTCGTCGACATCCTGTCCTGGAGGTGAAAGTACGCCATCAGGTTCTGTGACCTAAGGAGGTCACACAGAATAGCCTTCGTTCCTGTCGGTGGTGCGTCCCAGCCCCAGTCCCAGCCCCAGCAGTCCTCATCCCAGGGAGAGCCAGGGGCCGGGGACTGGGACTGTGGAGTGCTGAGTCGAAACGCTGAGACACACGTCAGCACACTGTCAGTCTAGCAGTGAATCAGGGTGACCCCAGTTCTTGGTGCTCCTGTCTGCCCGCCAGAGCAAAAGCAGGGTTCCTCTAGGGACGATTTTGGTTCAAGCCTTAAATCAAGTCGCCTTTCACATACAGCGTCTAGCACTCACGTGAAAATAACCAGACACTTAAAATGGAAAAGACAAAATTAATGAGAATCCAGGAACGCAGAAAGTCGTAGACCAGAAAGCTGCAGAAATGGACCCATGCTGTGTTTGTTGTGTCCACAACATAGAGTAAAAACTTTGGAAAAGAGTGGGAAAATTTGGAACTGAAAAATACGATAAACAAGACCGAAACTTTTTAGGCTGGATATTGGTAATTAGACACCAATGAAGAGAGAATTCATAAAGCAGGTATTCGGACTGAAGCGTGATTGATGGTCTAGAAAGAGAAAGTCCTGGCAGGAGTGAGTTTGGACCATGGGAAGAGGAGGTTACACAGAGCAGCAGGAAGGTCTGCTCGGATGGCGGGGAAATGTCCCACCTGGACACAGATCTGCAGACACCACATGAGGAACGGTGTTAAAGGGCTGGAGCATTAGGAAGATTGAGAACCACTTTTCTGGAACATTCTGGGATCCAGTTTTAGTGAGGTTGATCATTCCTTACCCAGAATGCTTGGGGCCAGAGGGTTTCAGACTTCTTCAGAGTTTAGAATATTTGCTTAAGCCTACAGTGAGGCCTCTTTAGGACACAACCCAAGGCTAAATACAGAATTTATATGTTTCATTGACATTTTGTGCACTTAGCCTGGAGCTGTGTGTGTATGTGTGTGCATGTGCGTGCGTGTGTGTGCGTGCATGTGTGCATGAGTGTGTGTGTGCATGCATATGTGTCTGTTAACTGTGACATACCACATGAGATCAGGCGTGGAATTTTCCACTTTGCGTGTTATAATGATGCTCAAACCATCTCAGAGCTTGAATTTTTTGATAAGATGATCAACTTGCATTATATTTTTGATAAGATTACAAATAAACATTTGTTCTAGGGACTGGAGAGGTGGCTCCATGGTTAAAAGCACTTGATACTCTTGCAGAGGACCTAAGTTCAGTTCCCAGTACCCATATGGTCACTCTTGGCTCCCAGCAACTCTAGTTCCAGGAGATCCAACCCCCCTTCAGGCCTTCGCAGGCACTGCACACATGTAGTGCACGTATGTATTTGCAAGCAAAACACTTAAACACCCATAATATGAACAAATATTTTAAAAATTTAACAAATAAAACCTTACTTTAGAAATACTCTCCAATCTTTGAAAATGGCTGAGAGTCATAAGATTGTATATGCGTGTGTGTCTATGTGTTCGAAGATAATAAATTCAAGAAAGGAGAAAGAAAAACACGGAACAGATGGGCTAATATATTTCTCTTGGAGTAAGAAGCTATGCTTACAAATATATCGGTAATTATAAAAATGAAGACATGTTAACATACAAATAAAAGAAAACATGTTGACAGATTGAATAAGTAAAAACCCTGCTAGGTGCAGCTTGCTAAATACACATCTTGAAAGTGTAAGAATGGAGACAGGTTGAAAGTAAAATCCTAGAGGGGAAAACCTGTGTAAATAACAAGCAGAAGAAAGCTGGAGGCAGCTCTGTTGACGTTAGAGAAACAGACTCACATGAAGGGGGATATGTCCCAGCCACAAGCAGACACACAAGACCTGGAGTGGCGGTGCACGTGTGTGACTTCACCAGCTCAGAACAAAGTTGACAGAAGAAAAGGGAGGAATAACAAGAAAGGGTGCAATTCGTTGTAAACGTTAACAAGCATCCATCTGTGAGTAACAGACTCACAAGCTACCGCGAGGGAACAGAAGGGGAAGACACAATCAGGAAGCTCAGCCTTGTGCCAAGAAGTTTGTAACTCGGAGCCCACTGCTGCTAAGGGCCCCCGAATTACCAAAAGATTGGACTACAGACAGACCAGTTCCAACCTTTAACCCAAAAAGTCTCACCATAGTTGCAAGATTTAAAGTTCAAAGAGACGTGGTTGTAGGGTTTTTCGGTTTGTTTGTTTGTTAGTAATGCCAGAGCAATTAAGCTAAAAATCAACAGCAGAGAAGACAACTGGGAAATCCCCACAGCTTTGTAGTCAAGCAAAATCTCTGTTCTTTCCCCCAGGGAAGAACAGAACTGAAATGTGAGTCAGAGAGAAGGCTGACTGCATAGAAAAACTAGTCCAGCAAAACCAGGTGGAAACGCCTGGGCCTAATGGGCAGTGGAATAAAGAAAGGAAACTGCTTTCTAAGTACCCATCCCTAGAAATCACCAAAAGGGCAGAAAATGAAGCCCGGGTGAAAGGGATAAATAGCAAAGAGTGAGACAGAGAGACAACACAGGAAATCAGAAAGTCATGGAATCAATGACCAAACTTGGTCATAAATGATAAAGCTGATCACTCTGGGTAAGGAAAAGGACAGAAAGGCAAACAACCAAGTCTAGGATAAAAAGACGGTGCTAAGCGATCGCGTGGACGCCAGGAAATTGCGTGAGGGGAGTATTACAATGTTTGCCAAAAGCATTGAGAGCCAATAAACACAAAGTTTACCAAAACTAACGTGATCAAAATAAAACCTCTGATCTATGTTATTACACTTGATGTTAGCCAAAGGCGAAGAAACAACCAAATTTATTTATTGCTATAAACAAAATTAAAATCTATCTCAAGGAAACATTTCAACTCTGCTAGTAGGTTCTGCCTTAGCTAGGAGGAGATATTAAGATTAATTTCACATGAACTTATCCGAAAGTTAAATGAGGTTAGTCCTGTAAACCCTAACAGGGAGCATGTCTCAAACCAGCAAAATCATTGCCCAAGAGAACAGGACCCTGGAACTCAGCATGAGTTGTCCAGGCAGAACATTGTCTTTCCTGATAAAAAGCCTTTTCCAAAACCAGTAAAACCATGCCCCAAATCAAAATCCAAAGCTTTTGGAATGTATGATAGAAAAGATAATCATGGGTCAATGCTGTCCATAAATTTATATAAGCAAAACATTAACCTTTAATCTAGCTATGTTTACATAGATTGATAAATCATGCTTGAGTTGTACTTAATAAAATAAAAGATTAGCTTATTCCATGCAGTTCATAGAAAAATTAAAAGATTGCATAATCCTCTACATAGCAATTACTAAAAGTTAACTCCTCTTCCAGATATTAGGGATTTTTGGGTTATTAGGAAAGGAAGTGACCTTACAGAGGCTTACAAAAGGGATCTACCAACTCAACAGTAGCCATCCGATCAGCTGTTGAAACAGGGAAAGGGGGCTCTCACCTCATGCTCTGACGGTCCAAGCCAATGTGATAAGACAAGAAAAAGAAATCAAAATAAATAAGGCTGGCCCGGAAATGTAAAACCTAAAGGGGTGATAGGTAAGTTCCTGGGATGGGTGAGTGAGCCTAGCTGGGTGTGGAGAGATTGTCCCTGTGTGCCAACAATGGACTTGGGTGAGTCTGAACGCCACTCACAGTAGTGCACGTCACTCATTGAGACAAGCTTAGAGATCTTAAATTCCTGGAAGACTTCAGGTCATGAGGTTATTAATTCCACATTGTGCTTAACTGAATCCCTACCTCCACTCAGTAAATGACAGTTGTACCCCTACTGTCTCCAGTCACTGCCAAAGATTCCTTGGGGACAAAACTGACCTCATTCAAGAAGCCAAGGTTAAAGTGGCTTCAGGAGCAAAGACTCAGAGAGAAAAAAGGGCAGCCCAGAAGAAAATGTTTACATTATTTATTTATGGTGTATATGGGCCCACACATGCCACAACATACATGGTGAGGTCAGAGAGAGTTTGTGGAAGTCTGTTCTCTCCTTCTACCATGTAGAGTCTAGGGCTGTCAGGCCGGGCAGCACAGCAAGGAAGAGCCTTTTCCTGCTCAGTTCCCAGCCTGGAATATTGAGCGTCAGTAGACTCCAGCAACGGAATAAAGTCACTGGCTACAGAGGGACTGAGGAAGAGACAGCCACGGGCAAAGCACAGCCCATGAGTGCAAAAGTCCCAAGGCAGCGCTCACGGAAAGGGGCGCTGAAGTAGATTCCTCAAGGACTGTTGCCTAGGTGTGTGTGTGTGTGTGTGTGTGTGTTATACATATGATTCCAGGAATCAAAACGAGGGCCTTTTCCCACTGAGTCACACCTTAGGCCTATATTTCTAATGGATGTATTTTAAGTGGTTACACAAGTTCCTATACAATATATTCAAGTTCACCTCCTGACCTGCAATGTTTAAAAACTTTACTCTGTGACCTGGATGAAAAATTGTGTTGTCCCTACTTAATAAGCTGGAGAACAATCAAGGAAGGCACTGATGTTGACCTCTGGTCTGTACACACATACACAATACACAGATACACACATGCACACATGCACATGCACGACACATATGTATTACACACACTGCACACCTGCACACACCTACACTACACACATACAGATATACCCACTCACACTATATCCACATATACACACTGCACAGAAAAATACAGGCACAGACACTACACATATAAACTACACACACATACACTGCACAAGCATGCTACACACACATATTATACATACAACACTACACAAATGCACATCTAGGACATACACATCACACACATACACCACAAACATATACATTGCATGCATAAACACAGTACACCTAAACACATGCACATACAAACACATACATGTGCATGCACTAAACCAGACACAATGCACCACATACACATGATATATGCATATGTACATAAATATATATAGTACATGTGATACCAGAAAATAAAACATTACCCATATACATACATGAATACATATTTACCACACACATGCATACACAGTCACCAAACAACATACATATACACATATATAACACAGTACATGTGCACACATATATACTACATGTACTCTGTGCATTTGCACACATATATCACACGCATACTACATAGACATGCACTGAACACAAGTACACAATATATGTACACACTGCATGCATGTATACATATACGTTACACTTGCCCACAGGCATACATGCATATGCAACACACATGAACACTTAAAAATGCCCATGTCAAGCGCTTCCCAGCAGGGCTTGAAGAAGATGAATTTACATGGAGATGTCCCCTAAGCAAAAGTCCCCTTATAGAAGGTTCTAGAGAGGGAAATGGCTGCCTGTAAAGCCGAGTCCACAGAATGTTTATGTTCTGGGGATGCTCTCGCGGAAAGGGGTCTTTGAGCAAATCCCTCAAGGATTGCTGCCGAGGGACCCCCTAATTTCTCGGTTCTGTTCATTTCATTTCCCTTCTGCGCCCAGCTCCTCCCCGTTCATTATTTTAGGGACTCTCCGTGGCTCTGGGTAAAACCGACAGCTTTACAGTTAGATGAACCATAAAAATTTGGCAACTTCTCTCCTTCCCCCAACCCCCAGCTGCTATTACAGGCCGTCTTTCCGTGTGTGATGCGCGTGGTGCTCAAATCTGGAAGAACGTTCTTTTGTGCAGCCTTGCAGGAAAGCCGATAGCAATTCAATTAGAAAATGCAAATGAGGTCACATATTTCCCAGAGGAGCGATGAGGTGCCCCTGAGGAATCCGAGCGACGTGCGGCCTCGCGGTAAATACTCAAGATGAAGCTTACCTCGCTGTTGTCGTCTGCCCGGCTGCTACAGCGCTTGAATGTGGCAATGGGGCCTGTGGGTACAGTTTGCCAAAAAGACACTGTTGTTTATGAAACTAATATTGGGCCTTCTGGCCCATCAGCACTTTTGAAGAATCTGCTCGCAGGCAACTGGGAGCTACCCCGGGTTCCAGCTACAAGGGATCAGTCGTGTCCCAACCTAGTGCCGTAGAAGGTGATCCCATGTGTGGGTGGATTTTGCGGTGGGGTTGGATCCACAGTGATGGGTGACGCTGTTCAAAGGGGGAATTTCAGACACAGACACACAGGGAAAACTTGGTCAGCAGATGAGAACAAGGATAGAGTGTGTCCATACCCCTGGCGTTGCCAAAGACTATCAGCATGCCAGGAGCCAGATAGGCAAGGAGTCGATCCTTCAGCCTCGCCCCGCCTCCCACTGAAAGAGAATAAACCTCTGCTGGTTTTGGAATCCGTCCCTGAGCCCCTACTCCTTTTTGTTCTGCAGCCTATGATGTTACTGCAAGGGGCGTGGGGTCCATAACCTCTGCCCCAGGTCTATCACCCTGTCCCCTGGGTCCACCCCCTTATTCATCAGGCCTCTCTTTCTCTCTCTCTCTCTCTCTCTCACCTCTTCCTGGTCCATTACCCTCCCATTTGGGGCTCATTGCCACATCCACATGGTTCATCACCACTCTCTGTCCCCGCCCCCTCCCATGTCACAGTTGGTTACCCCATCCTGCAAGTTGGGAGTTTTGTTCTTGTTTATGCCACTGAGGCTCCCATGTTGCCTGTGAGAAAATGGAAAGGGGAGTTCTTGCTAGGAATTAGTTCCAACTGTTCCCAGAGTCCTTGTAGTCCTAAGAAGGAGCTGTGGCCCTTGTAGGCCCCGCCCTCAATCAGTTCTGGAAGCCTGGTGTTCTGAAACCTAATCTAGACACTTAGAAGTTCACAGACTCTTACTAAAAGAGTCCTTGGGATGTAGACAGGGATTGCATTTTTGTTCCCAGACGCCCAGACCCAAATAATCACACAGAAACTATATTAATTTCAACACTGTTTGGCCTATTAGATCAAACTTCTTATTAACTGAATCTTACATCTTTTTTATTAGTTTTTGTTAAGCTCTACATTTTTCTCTGCTCCCCTCCCTGCCTCTCCCCTCCCCCTTCATCCCTCCCCCAAGGTCCCCATGCTCCCAATTTACTCAGAAGATCTTGTCTTTTTCTACTTCCCATGTAGATTAGATCTATGTATGTCTCTCTTAGGGTCCTCATTGTTGCTAAGTTCTCTGGGATTGTGATTTGTGGGCTGGTTTTCTTTATGTTTAAAAACTACCTATGAGTGAGTACATGTGATAATTGTCTTTCTGTGTCTGGGTTACCTCACTCAAAATGATGTTTTCTAGCTCCATCCATTTGCCTGCAAAATTCAAGATGTTATTTTTTCTGCTGTGTAGTACTACTATTTTACCACAAGGCTCATGGTTTGATACCTCTTGCTTCTTGGACGGCTACATGGCATCTCTCCGACTCACAGCATACAGAAGGGAATCCCACATCATTGGTATCCTAGAACATTGAGGCTGCAGTGACCCAGGTCTTTGCATATGCGATGTGTGTGAAAGAGAGGCCTGGAGTCTGCCTTCAGAAGACACCAGAGGCATTAGGTGGTGTGTAGGTCATGAAGCTTGTGTCTCAGAAAACAGTGAGAGATGACCCTCAAGGAGACTGGAAAATACCAATTCCACTACTGCAGTAGTGTTGGAAAGCTGTGAGGACTGCCACTATCCTTGGTCTCTTCCCCAAGAGAGGGCTTGTGAACTCAGACCACTCAACTACTCCACAGATCTGGGCTCCATGCCTGAGAACTGAGAGAGGCTTGTGGTCGCTGACCCATAGGTCTCTCGTGACTGCCAGCCGGTGTTGTTGAAAAAAAAAAGCCAACTTATAGGAAATGGATATGGATGAATATGGGTAAAACCACAGCCCAGTAAGATCCACCCGTGTCATAGCCCCATGTGACCCATGATATTGGGTCACTATGCTATGAGGGACACAGGAGATGGATTGCATGTGTGTCCTCAGCTCCTCCCAGCCACTGCACTGTGACAGCCATTCAGCCCAGCACTGACCACGGCACTGTCTCCAAGTCAGTGCAAGCCATGAACTTCTGAGATTCAAACTTAGGTGACATTTGCAGAATTGAACAGTTTATAATCCTTTGGTTTGTGGGACGTGGCATGGGGGACAGGAGGTCTGAGGCCTTGCCTCCGCACCAGGCTCAGTCATAGGTGCGGTTCATCCTTCAGCCACCTGCCAGTCACCCACGGTCATCAGGTCAGCTCCTGTAATTGCCATAGGCCCGGGGACAAGGTAACTGTGTCAAGAGTCTGCCAAGATGCTGCCATCCTGTTCCTTACCTGGCCCACGACAGTGTAGGCCGGTTTACAAAGTGAGGATGATGGCGTTCACCCAGTCACCCTGAAGACACAGGGACACACAGTGATGGCCCCGGAGTCTGGACTGTGGTCCCCGCTGGGCAGAGTGACCTGAGCATCCTACCCAGTGATGGGCAGTAAAGGCCTAGGGGACGCCCACGGAGAAGAAGCAGGCCCACACCACTGTCTCTCACAGTGTCCCAGTGTTGTTCATCTGTGGCTTCTCATTCGAGGGGTCTGTGCGTGTGTGTGCGTGTGTGTGTGTGTGTGTGTGTGTGTGTGTGCTCATGGACGTGACCTCAGAGAGCCTGGAAGAGCCTCCAAGGGAGAGAGGTGACCATCCTGCCTCAGCCTCCAGAGAAGCAAGGATTACAGGCCTCTACCTCAAGTCTCTTGATGGCTCTCTTCTCTTCCTCTGTCTTGTGTCTTCTGATTTTTGTGGCTTCCCCAGAACTCTAGATTCGACCAGTTTCAATAAGGAAAGTGATGTGGGTTTCCCACCACTGCTGAGCCTGGCGTTGCTTTTAACTGAGAGAGTTTAGATAATTAGGTTTCTCCCGCCCCTTTTTTCCCCCTCCTCTGCCCTTTTCCCCCCTTCCCTCCTCCCCCTCCTAGCGGAGCATTGAGCTCTGTACATTTCTTTGCCTCTTCCTTTTCAGTGTAGCTCTGGAAAGGTTCCATTTTGCTTGTCTGCAAGCACACACATTTAAAATATTTAACTAGGCTTCTGTCCGCAGCCTGCTAGCTGGTTTCCATAGTAGCCAAGGAGCAGCTAAGGCAGAAGAAAATGGCATTTAACAAACACAAAATAAAACAACAGAAAGATAGCCTCACTCACAGACAGAGCAAGCAGCTATTACACACACACACATGCACACACGCGCACACACGCACACACCTTTGCACAGATTCCCTCTGAAAAGGGCCCTGGTGGGCGATCAATGCCGTCCTTGCCTCGGAAGTCCGACGTAACTTAGAACCAGGAGATGTTAAAATTCCACTGGGATGTGCACAGAAGGTTTCCTGGGCAAGGCAGGGGGATATTTTGCCATCACATCTATCTGGAAGGACAGTTTGGGCTCAGAGCTTCAGGGTAAGCTACCTACTGTCCACAGGATATTGACTGGGGCAGCTTTTAATTCACATTAATGACCATAATGTAGAATGGTGGAATCAGAACTGGAGGCCTAGGGTTGAAGTTCAGATTGTGTCCCTAAGTTGCCACTCTCAGTCCCACCACCCTGGGCACTGCAGACAGTGTGAGCTGTGAGTCCCACCACCCTGGGCACTGCAGACAGTGTGAGCTGTGAGTCCCACCACCCTGGGCACTGCAGACGCCACCCATTCTGCTTCTTCCCTCTGTGGCTCCTGCAGGTCTTGAGTGGAGTTCAGAGAGGGAGCCCATGGGCAGCCTTTCCTCAGCGACACCACGCAGAGCCCAGCTGTTGTGTCCACTACCTGGTGCTGCGTGTCCTGCCTGACACGTGGCTCTGCACTCACCTGTGGGTGTTAGGTCACAGGTAGCCTTGCTGGGAGTCCTTGTTGGCACTCTTTCTTGCCGTGACCACTGCCTCATCACTTCCAGGGAACCTCCCAGGGACAGATGGCACTTTTCTTTGGAATCGACTCCCAGATGGACACCTTGGAGAGCAATGCGCATGTATGGTCTGGGATAGATTGGCATCGTTTTCACTTTCCACACCAGAAGGGGAGCAATTATTGATTTATTTGGGGACCATATTGTCTCATCTTCCCCTATTTCGATGTGAGTGGAGTTCATACATAATGCAGAAGTGGTGCTTCCTTTCAACTATTGATCCATATCCGGTTAGCAAAGACACAAATTATTCGTGTGATCCGGCATGGGGTGTGGTTCCATATTTACCTGTGTTTTGGAGGGAGCCGGGCTATTGAATTATGATCCCAGTGACACTGTGGGTGCCCAGCTGCATGTAGAGCTGCAGGCGTTGGGAGCTGAAACTGTGTGACAGCAAAGGCTGTTGGGTAAGAGGACAGAGAAGCTAGCTGAGCAACAGATGACAGCTGGATGCTGGAGAGGCTGGGAAGGAGGTAGAAAGGGCTGTGTCTGGTGGTGGAATCCAGGGAAAAGCCCATGCTCTTCTGGCCATAGGAAGGCCACACGACTTTAGCGCCACCTGTCATCCCTTGCCACACACACCTAGAGTTGGGAGTTGCTGTGCCCAGTCTTCAGCCACCATTTAGCAGAGGCTGTAAGATGAGTCCACAGAGCTCCTGTGGTACACCCTGTACTACGCTACAGCTATGGAAGGCAGACACAATTGCCGGGTTATATGGCTGGAGGGTTTTTAAAAATTATTATAACTGTGTCTAGCATTTCTGTGTTATGTGTGCATGTGTGTGCTGGTGTGTGCATGTGGACATTACAGGACAACTTTGTGGAATGAGTCCCCCCCTCCATCTTTACACGGGTCTGGAGAATCTATCCCAGGTCTCTAGGATTGTGTAGCAAGTGCTCTACTGACTGAAACATCTCATTGGCCCCTTAGACACCTTCCCATGGCAATGGTCATGAGCCCCCTGGTTTTGAGTTTGAACCCCAATTTCTGTCCCTGGGTTTTATCATTTGTGCTTCAGCCCCCAGTGTCTTCACGGAAAGAAATTCTCTGATCTCAGGTCTCCCCCGTCAGTCAGCTTTCCCTGCTCATCACAGCTCTGTCTGCGGATGGTCCTCACCTCTGCTCTCATTTATTTTATTACTTTTGTGATGTGTGTGAAAGCCAGGGCCTCGTGTGCTAAGAAAGCTCCCTACCACAGAACCACATCCCAGTAGCTACACTAGAAGAGCTCTGCCACAGAGCCACATCCCAGTAGCTGCACTAGGAGAGCTCTGCCACAGAACTACATCCCAGTAGCTGCACTAGGAGAGCTCTGCCACAGAGCCACATCCCAGTAGCTACATTAGGAGAGCTCTACCACGGAGCCACATCCCAGTAGCTACACTAGGAGAGCTCTACCACGGAGCCACATCCCAATAGCTGCACTAGGAGAGCTCTGCCACGGAGCCACATCCCAGTAGCTGCAATTTTTTCACTTTTCATTTGCTACAGGACTTCACTAAGACCTCAGATGGCTATTTAACTTCCAGTCCTCCTGCCTCGGACTAGGAAGTGGTGAAAAATCCTCATTTTTAAGGGCAGTGGGAGAATTCCCCCAGACTCAATAATTTAGGCCAACAGATGCAATCAGCAAGAGGTGTCTTTATTGATTACACAGGCGCCTGAGGGTGCAACAGTAGCTTACGCCAACTGCACACACCCAGGGCAAATTCAAACAGCCATATTTATAGGAAAAAATGATTACATAAGAGGGTAGTATAGCACAAGCATTTCATTGGCTCTCAAATTGGTGGGCTTAGCTTATCCTGGGAATGGCCCCATGTCTATTCTCGAATTTCCCCAAAAAACCATAAAGATAGATAAAACACCCTGCAGCGAGTTTACAGTTTAGATAGGATATCTTGGGGGGGGGGGGCTGTGGAGTATCCCTTCTCCTTAGTCCCGAAAAACCACAAAGCTAGATATAGCACTCTGTCTCTCTCCTTAGCCTGGTCAGTGAGTCTGCAACCCATAGATACCCAGTTTTAGCATCGGCTGAGCTGAGGGGCCCAGCTAAATTTCAGCAAAGTTTAACATAGTACATGGGCATGGGGGGGTCTTTCAAGTATGGGGGTCTTTCGGTAGCTGAGACTGCAGGCCTGCACCACACACTTCCTCCTCTGCCTTTACCATTGCAGGAGAGAAACCTTGCCTGGAGGGCGGGGCTTACACAAGTGTGCTTAGGCGGAAAAGCAGATCCCCGGTTTGTCACCATCACCAATATTTACTCTTTCTTTCCTGATGGAATTTTCTGACCAGAAGACCTAGAGGAAGAAAATGGGGTAGCAAAAATACCCGCTCTCTGTCTTTTCCCACACACACTCCCTTTATTCTGTGCCCAGTCAGTGCCTACTATCTGTTTATGAAAATTAGAACTTCCGGTGCCTTGTGGAGATTGTGTATCAGCATTAGGGGGTTCACAGGGCTGTACTGCCAATCAGAGACTTTCCCAAAGAGTCACATGGGTAACAAAAGCTGATGATTGCATCTCACAAGATGAGGCTGGCAATGTGACGCCCTGACTTAAGAGGCTGTGTCCCAGGACCCTGTTGTGTGTCCTTTAGAAGCTAGTGTGACCGCGATAAACTGCTTTTATTGAATCAGGAAGACTCAGACATGTGCCCTTTTCTCAAAATTGGAAAGCATTTAAGGTGTTAAAGAGACATCCACATGGTCACCCAGACCCAGTTACTGGGGAGCTGGGAGAGCATCAAGGTTGTGATGGGTCGCCCACCTCTGAGGTCAGGCAATCCAACAGCATTGCAGAGCTGGCATCTGGGAACCTTGACGCAATCTTGTATTTCCGCTGTTCTAAGATGTGACATCTTCTCTGGGCAACAATGGGAAATTCTGTCCCTCAAGGGATTCTGCACAAACATCAAGGAGCCCAAATCAGTAGTCCAGTGCCTGGCACCCAGTGCTGACTGGGAGGTGGATAAGGTGGTTCCACCTGGGAACATTATTTTCTAGGTCTTCTCTGTGCCCCTGTGCCTGCACGGCCTTTGTACAACTCTTCACAGTGCTGGGGCTGTGTACACTCAGTTAAGAGTCTGCACTGGGAACATCGCTCTGTGTGAGACCCACACGGGCTGCAGGGAACCATGCGAAGTCCAGAGGCCTCAGATAATCTGCCAGATCTCTGCGCTGCCATTAAAGGGAAATTTAGAAAATACTGATCAATAGCTACTTATAAACCAGTTCCCACCCACTACAAACTGGTTCCCGCCCACTCCTGCCCACTGCAAACCAAGATGATCAGGACAGACTGGTACACACCTGGGACAGGTGTTCAGGAGCTTCCGATCACAGGTGCCCCCTGTCACTCCTCACACTGACCCGTGCGCCTCACCTGAGTGTTGCACAATTCACTGACTTTAAAACCCAGGCTCCTGCAAGATTCCTCAGTAAGATGAGCAGGCTTGGGCACGGGGAACCGTGAGGAAAGGTCACTTCCCACGTTGTATTCTAACCTGACACTCGATTGTCTTTAAAATAAAGTACAATGAGCGGGCGTGGTGGCCCAGACCTTTAATCCTGTGCTTGGGAGGCAGAAGCAAGCAGATCTCTGTGAGTTTGAGGCCAGACTGGTCTATGTAGCAAACTCCAATCCAGCCAAGACTACAGATTGAGACCCTGTCTCAAAAAAAAAAAAAGTGATTATTTAAAACCTACCCCAGATCAGCGTTGAATTATTCATTCGCCACTTGTGAATGGAGCCTGCGGGGAACTGACCCAGCTTCTTGCTAATGCAGAGCAGCCCTGGGGACCTCTCGGAGAAGCCACAGTCAATTACCCTCATGATCCTGCTCAGAGAACCGGTCTCCTTTCAGGGGAGTAAGGCCTGGGTGGGACAGAGCCCCGGGCTCAGGGACAGGGGTGTGGGGTGACGGTACGGCCACTGTGGCCAATGCTTCCATCATCTCCTAACACAGCTGCCGCCAGTGAGCGGGAGCCTCTGCCTTCCAGGGGAAATCCTCAGGCCTCCGTTGCATGCCTCCCTCTTAGCCTTTTAAATCCACTTCTCACCTCTCTCCTGAAATGACAACCTATGTGGCCTCAAGCTTGAGCATCTTGCCAAGGCCCACGAAGGAGAGAGAAGGAAAGGTGCTTGTATTTGAGATGGATTCAGGAAGTGTACCAAGAGGGACCCAAGACCAGCTGATATGGAAGGACTGCCCGTCCCCCATCCCACCCCCTCTCAGGGTAAAACACACACGCACATGCACACATGCATGCACACATACACATGCATGCATAGACACACACACATGCACACATACACACACCTGCACACACAGTATGAAGGACAGGGATACACATCCCACCAGTGGATCCTGCCATCGCCCAGCTCACGAGAACACAGTATGCCATTCGTCTTTAAAAGGCAGAGGATATGGCTGAGTTGTTAAAACACTTTCCTTGTACACATGAGGAGCTAAGGTTAATCTCAGAATTCAAATTTGAAAGGAGGAGGAAGAAGGAAGAAGAGAAGGAGAAGATGAAGAGGAAGAAGGGGCAAGCATGGTGGTGAAGCACCTGTGATCCCAACACTTCTGAGGCAGAAACTGGAGGATCACAAGTTCAAGGCCAGCCTGGGCTACAAGAGAGCCTAGCTCAAGGAAAGAGAGAAGAGAGAGGGAGAGTAGGAGCGGGTGGGGAAATCCAACAGATTAGGCCATGAGACTGGCTGAACAGCTGGTGCCTTGGAGAAACTTGATCATAAGCTGACCTGGTTCCTACATAATCCGCTGCCTCTTCAGCCCGAAGCCAGGAAGCAAGGGTTCAGGACGAGTGGGTCTTAGAATCTGGGATCACAATGAGGGGAGATGTCCTGACTGCAGTAAACGCCTCTCAGACTCCCCTAAGGCAGAGAGAGGTGGGGCAGGGACTAGCTATAAGACTCTAGGGCGTGGTTCTCAACCTTCCTCATGCTACGACCCTTTAACACAGTTCCTCATGTAGGGCGCCATGATGCTGTCACTGTTAGGAATCATAAATACCTGACGTGTAGAACACCTGGTATGTGACCCTGCGGGGATCGCCACCCATTGGTTGAGAACTGCTCTAGAGGAAAGCAGGTCCCGGCTCCGGGGGTGCTGCAAGCCTGGTTTCTCCTCTCTCACCACCCACTCACCTTCCAGCTCCCCTGAGTCCAGCAACCAGGGCCATGGTGAGGCTTTACCTCTTGAAGCTGCGGCCACACCGGCTGCGGGCAAGGCTTCAGTCTGGCAGCTGCTACTTTAAGAAAAGCTGAGGTCAGCAAGAGCGTGAGGAGGTGGATGTGAGGCAGCTGGTCCAGGCAGACACTCAAGACGCTGAGATACAGAGACAGGCAAGGCGTGGCCTGCAGAGGGGTCCAGGCACGTGTCCACGTGCACACACACCTGCTTATGTATGTGTGTCAGGTGCGCAAATGCATGGAGTCTCACACAGGTGTGTGGGTGCACTCTGCAATGCTTAGGAACAGCGACGAAGCTCACCTCTCCTTACCCATGACCAGCCACCGTCATGAAGAAACAGAGAGAAGAGAATCAAGTCCACGATAGGGAGAATGTGCTAGGGAAGGAGAAGCATCATCCAGAACAAGCAGATTTCCACGTCCACGTTCCGCAAGGGCCCACATGTCTGGGAGAACGTGCCTTTCCCACCAGGCTGGCCGCTAATTGCCTTCGACGGTTTTCTCCCAGGCAGAAGCCTGCGCAGGTCTGGCATTGACGTTCACCAGATTTTGTTATTACATTCGTCTCGCAGCTCTAAAACAGTAGCAAATATGTGCAATTTATTTAAACAACACTGGGGAAATTAACGCTGCGCAAACGCTTCCTCAGCAAATGAAGATAAAGCCGGGTTTTTAAGCGGGTGTGTGAGAGGCTCTTGGAGCTTCCAGTCTACAATGCAGCCTTGGCAGCAGCAGCTACTATGAAAGAGACTCAGCTGTGTGAGGCAGCCTGGTGGGCTCTGCCTCACCACACACTCAGAGCACTGGGGACAAGTCCCAGGAGGCTGTCCTTCGGGAGAGGTCCAGTTGCTCACATCTGGCCAGCTCAGCAGATATGCTCTGAATGAGGACAGTCTAGCAGGTCCGGTGGCCGCAGAGTTGTGGTTTCAGCTGTTCCAGGGTCAGAGGCGTGAAGATCACAAGCCCAAAACCTGACTGAGCTATAGAGTGAGCTCCTCTCTTAAGATGAAGAAGAGGAAGGAGAAAGGGAAGGAGAAGAAGAGAGGAAGATGGGTGCAAATCGTATGCAGGTCATGGAATGGACGCTTCCCATGGGTTATTCCTGCAAACGGTGCCAGAGCCTAGTGCCCCATGCATTACCACCTGTGATTGTGTGCCCAGACCCATGAGGAGGTGCCACGGTGTCTTCCCAAGGTCTCTGCAGCTTGCCGGCCCTGAAGGGTGGCAGCAATCCCTTCCAGCAACTCACTAGTGGCTACCCATGACTACTACAGGTCAAGCCAGCTCCTTGTTCAGCAACAGCTACTGCGGAAATGCCAAGTGCACCCTCCCCACCCCAGGACGCAGTGCCTCACCCTCAACACCAGGCCTCCTGAGACCCACCCTGGCCACTGGTGGGCCAGCTTCTTTTTTGGGAAGTCCACCTTCCCATTCATGACCACAGTGTTGGAGTCTCCTGAGCAGTGAGTCCATCTTCATAAAGTTGCGGGGATGGCCCCAGTTAAAACCAGCTTCTGACTCACTGACTTATTCTCTCCCTGCAGCCCGGCAGAATCCCCCCAGGCCTCCAGAAACCCGATCACCCGTGGCCTGGCTCCTGAAACCCTGAAGCAGCAGCCAGTCTTCCATCCTGGCCAGGCCAACACGAGGGTCCTGTCCTGACCTTGCAGAACCACAGCAAACCCAACTTCAGTGGTGCTAGGCCAAAGCCCCACCCATCCACCCCACCCTGTAAACTAGGAAGACTGCAGTTAGAGCCCTTGCTTAGCATGCACAAGGCCTGAATTCATCAGGTGAGCCGGCACCTGGGACTTGTGAGCCTTGCCATGAACACATGTGTCTGAGAACCAACAATGTCCTTCACCCAAGGACGCAATAGACAGAAGCATCCAGCATGGCCCGGAGCTGACCAAGCCTGGTACTGAGGAACAGGTGTCTCTAACAAGGCCCTTAGTGTAAGCTGCAGGTGTGGGACCAGCCTGAAATGCAAGCCCTGCCCCCTCCAGCTGCCAGCAGATTTAAAAGCCAACCGGAGAACAGGGAGACTTCTCTGGGACTTCCATGGGAATATGTATCTCCTCAGCCCCACTGCACATCCCAGTGAATGCCACTCCACAGGACTCAGGACTCCAGAAGTGAGAGCTGGCACTTGGGAGGCTGAGGCAGGAGCATGGCTGTAAGTTCAAATGAGTTTCAAATCAGCTGGGACTACAACATTTAAAGGTGTCCATCCACAGGATGGATGTTCAGGCTGTCTGTCTGTCTTCAGCTGACTCTGAGGCTGTCTGTCTGTCCATAGGGGATGCCAATCCACGGAGTAAGTGCACAGGTTCGTCCACACTGGAGATGAACTTTACCTTGTTGGTTTGGCAGGGGGAAGGGTGTGTATGTCGCTTTAATTTGCGTTCTTGATTCATAGAAGATGTCTACGTGTTTATGGATGTTCGGTGCCTATTGTGGCATGTTCAGCACATATCGATGTGTGTTCTTTTCTTATTATGAGAGAAATTATTGATTTTAAAAAAGCTGTTTATATAGGGGCTAGCAACCCTTTGTGAGATTTCTTTCAGATTCGGTTGCTTAGCACAAAGCTGTGGGTTCCAAAAGAATTTAAAAACCGAAGAAACCCCTTCGCTATGGTCCACTAAAGTGCTATGTGGACTCCTTTTTGTGGTTTCCACTTCCAATTCCACAAGAAAGGCTTCCACCCTTTCCCAGTGTCCTCCACTCTTCCACACCAATAGGGGAGGACATAGACACTTACTAACAGGGGCCTTTGTGTAAAAGCCTGACCTGATATCTCTCACTCTTCTCCCTCAGAAAGGAAAGACAGCAGCCCTGGACCCCTCTCAGTCCCCAAAGGACACACTGCTGCCGTGGCCCCAGCACCAGAGCTCCGGAGGGCTGAGGAGGCAGAAGCGTGACTGGGTCATCCCGCCCATCAACGTGCCGGAGAACTCCCGCGGGCCCTTCCCCCAGCAGCTCGTCAGGGTAAGTGGACCCAGCTGTTCTTAAGGCTGGTCTGGACCCTCCAGACCGGGCAGGTTCTGAGGTGTGGGGGGCACTGTGCAGTAAAGAAACTGTGGGGAAACGTGGAGCCAAGGCCACTCTGAGGGGATGTTCTGCCGACCGGCCTCTCGGCTTGCAGCGACTGCTCTTCAGAATTATTTGCTGTGCCGTCCTGTCTGTGGACGCTGGTGTGGTTCAAGGTTGTCCTGTGGCCTCTGACGCCTGCCTGTCTGTGATCTGATTGTGTTTTTCCCTTACACATCTGTGATGATGGTCACGTGATGAAATGAAGGGATATGATCAAGGAGAAGCCCCATGAAAATGAGGGTTCTGGGGCTTTGCAAGAGTCACGAGAGGCCAGAGTATGTGGAAAGAGGTGTCTGTTCTCAGGCCGGCTCTATTGTTCGTTCCTTTCCTTGTAGACCAGAGTTGTGTGTTTAGTGTGCAGATAGCATCAGAGCTCCCAGCCAGCTCTTCGTCACTACTGTCAGCCCCAGGGGGTTCCTAGTCTGTCCAAGAGAGGCAAGGGATTTATAGTAGAAACGCTGGCATTGGTGCTGTGACACACACCCAGGGACACTCCGTGGCAATGTCCCCTGCTTCTGCGCACACTCTCACTACACGGGACGTGAGGCTTTCCTGGAGCTGCCTGAGTCAGAGCCAGGACCTTGGGCAGGCAGAGGAGGCTGTCCAGGAGGGAAACCCCACTGGGGTGCCTCTGCTCCAGGCTACTGACTCACCCACTGTCCACAATGGCTTCTAAGATGATGCTGAGGGCAGCCGCGTGGTCTTCACTCTGTGCACAAGTCTCGGCCCTCTCCAGATGGTGGCTGCTTCTGGCAATCACCGCGATGTCACCTACTGAAGGGTTTTCCTCAAGTCTTTCATTTTTATTAAAATCAATTTGTTCTGAGAGGGGTTTCATCCAGCTGTGCTTGCACGCCACGTGGAAGGTGGCTATGATCATGGCTGCCAACACAGAGAAGTCGCCTCCATGCGAGCCTAGGCCATGGGGACAGCAGCGTGTCTTAGAGATGCACCAAGGCCCTGCAGAGCCTCCTGAGCCTCATCTGGTGCAGAGAAAGATGCAAGGGGGGGGGGATGCCCGAGCCACCCAGCCCAGCCTCTCTCTCTTCCTCAGAGCTGGCTCGCTTTTCCGAGATGGCCCCTTCTGCAAATAGCTAAGTATCTCTAGGACACAGGTGTGAACTGAGCAGGACCCAGGCAGCATATGAACAGTAGTTGTGGCTATGTACCCATCAAACCAAATTCTTGAAAGTAAGCAGCAAGCAGAAGCTCGATTGAAAACTCCCAGTCAGTCATCCCCAGCTTCCAGGAAGCTCGGCTCCAAGCTGTACCCATGGGCAGTGAGTGACAGGTGAGCTGAGGGCTCTGGTCTGCTCACATCCAAAGGGAATGTCCGGGAACAGGCAGTGGGGAAGGATCAGGAGCACTGTAGCATCCCCAAATCCTTGGCTCCACTCCTATTCTACAGACAAACCGGGAAAACATAACAAGACCACAGGATGCCCTTGTGGGTAGAGCCATACTGGAGAAAGAGCTACCTGTTTATCACCATGGGGACAGGGGTCATATGTCCTCTGCTAGGCCTGAGACACGAACGGATGTGTCAGTGGTCAGGGGTATGGCCAGGCATGGTTAGAACTGAGGGAGTGACCACTTACTCCCACCAGCAGAGACCTGGGTCCACTATCAGCTGGAGACCTTTCTCAAGGTGTGGCTATTAGAGTTGAGCTCACAGCATGTCTGAAGATGCTGTGTGCGTGGCTTTCCATAGGGATGGCTGCATATCAGGGGCATTTTCCTCTCCCGGTCACACAGATGTGGGAAAGTGTCTGGACGCAGCGGCAGGCAGTAGAAGCTGCCAGGTGGGCAGTGCCAGCTGGTGAGGCTTGGAAGTTGAGTTCCTAACTGGCAAGGAGAACAAAGAAACCATGGTTCGACTGTACACACAGCAGCCTGCCTCATATACACAGCATGCAAGCTTACACACACACATGAACACATGGCAACCCACTTCATATATACACACATGCACACATACAGAAACCTAATTCATATATACCATCCCACTACCTACAAATATATATGAACATACACACACAGCCCACTTTATACATACATGTATGACCCACGCACACAAGCCCGTTTCACCCACTTTGTGCACACGTGTGCACACCAGCCCACAACATGCATCCATGCACTCACACACACGTCACTCCATCTACACAACCACATCTGCGCCGTGTTCTCTCTTTCTGTTCCCGACTCTCACAGGGTGCAGACAGCGACTCTGGGTCTACTCTGCGTTGTTCTATCCGCAGGAAGCCCGTGAGTTTTCTGTCAGTGCTCCAGGGCAGTGCTCCAAAAGCCCACATTGGAGCGTAAATGCAGCTTGATGGGCGGGCAGCAGAGCTGGCGCACTCCGAGGTTCAGCTGGGATTAGCTAGTTCTGTGCTCGTTAAGGCATTTCATTCTGATAAAATATGTTAAATGAAAACGTGGGTGGGAGAAGAGGCAGAATGTTCTTCCCAAACCCCAGTTAATTGCCGGCATTTTCCTTGGAAGGAATAGTGTCTCTTCATAAGTGCTCACTCTGCCGCACAGGGGACAGATCACTTGTGTGTCCAGGAAAGCCTGGTGAGAACAGTGGAGTTAGGAGACTAAGCCATGCAGGTACACAGTAGGAGCTGAGCCGTCGGGGTCCACATGAACTGAGTCACACCAGTCTATGGTGGAGCGTTGGCTGAGCCACACGGGTCCATGGCAAAGCATGTGGGGCCATGGTGGAGCATGACTCCCGGGGCTGCTGAGCCATGTAGGTTTCTAGCAATGTGTGGTATGATCTTACTGGTTCCACCCCACGGAGCTAGCCCACGGCCTCCATTCAGGGTACGTGAGGAGTGGCAGTGACCTTGGGGAGACATTACCCATAAGTCCCAGCCATCTTTTATCCTCAGATGGAGGATGTGTGGTTTAGAACAGAGTGTACTCAGAACCCCTTGTTTATGCAACAGGGTTTCCAGTTGGGCTCTGTTGAGAGGGAGTGGGCCCGTTAGGAGGTAGCAGGCAGGGAGAGGTATTCAAGAGGTGGCCTTTGAAGGACACAGTGTCTCAGGGGGCCCCTAGCATCCTCCAGACCACACTGGGCTATGAGTAAACAGTCTCCAACATCACACACTTTGTGCCACCAAGACCTAAAGTCATAGAGTCCATTGGTCACAGACAGAAACCCCCAAAACCAGGAGCCAAAGTAAACCTTGCATCTTTATGGGTCAGTTATCAGGTGTTTGTTACAGCAACGGGAAGCTGAGCACAGAGGAGGGAACCATTAACAGCCCCTGAGCCACCCTGATAGCTCCCAGAGGAACTGTGGGACAGGGCATGGTCCCTAGTCCTGTCCCAGTGCTGGCCTGGACAGCATGGGGCATCCCTTTTCCTTTTTTGGAGATTTGAAGGGAAGAGTAGAGAACTCTTCCCTTCCGTGGCAATCCAGAAGCACCAGCCATCAGCTTTCTGCTTGTCCCTCCCGATTGGGTTCCATGTCTCCGGCGGTGCTGATGGCGCCTAACGGGATGTCAGCACAGGCTTTGAAAGCTGCTCGCTGCTCTAATGTGCTCATGAAGTTTGACTGCTGGCAAGATCCAGGGGAGGATAAAACAGGACTTGTAGAAAGAGGTCTATTCCGCAGCTGAATCTAATAAAAATTCAGAATTCGTTAACTGGGGAGGTTGTCCGCGGCGGCACAAATTGACTGGAGACAAGGAGGAGGAAAGCGGTGTTCTTGGGGACAAGTGGTTTAATTTTGGGAACTGATATTTGAGAAGACAGGAAGCCCTGCAAAGCAGTCCATGGGGCCCTTGCTAGAAAGGGGGCCCCAGAAATAGCTGCAGAGGAGACTGGAGGAAGCTGCCACAAATGCACTCTGAGCAGGGACTATGCCCAGCAGGTGACAAAGGCAACATCTGCAGCAGAGGGCTAGGTCACCTGACCCAATGAGGACAGCCATGGGTAGCTTAACCAGTCAAGAGGCTGAGGGTTTCTTCTCCCATTTCATGTGTATAATGTGCACGTGTGTGGGCATACTTGGGTGGGTGCATATGCACATGTGACCATTTAAAGACTAAAAAGGCAGGAGGGGAACTGGAAAGACGGCTCAGCGCTCAACACCAGCTGCTCCTGCAGAGGACCCAGATTCTGTTCGCAGCACCCACATGGAGGATCCCATAGTCATCTATAGCTCCTGTCCCATGGGATCTGACGCCCTCTTCTGGACTCTCACATGGGAAAACACACACACACACGGGGGGGGGGGGGGAAGGATGGATGGAGCGATCGATTGATAGACAGACAGACAGACAGACAGACAGGTGGGTGGATGGACAGATAGATTTTTTTAAAGGCAGAAAAAGCATGGAAGGCATGGTAGGGGCCAGGGGGAGACAGAGAAAGAGAAAGGAGCTGGGAGGAAGGACAGGATGGAGGAATTGCCAGTGCAAGCATGAGCATAGCACACAGACTCTCCCAAATGAGGTCTGTGTCTGAGTTTGTCTAGCAAGAGACAAACTTTTATGTATTTGAAGATGGGGTGAGTTCCCTTTTACACCCAGAACTGACTGTTTAGCTACCGCAGGGGATTGGATAATCGAGAGAGAGAAAGGGAGACCTGAGGATTTGCCACCCTGCCGGCCACTCCCTATCTTCTGAGATGCCCCACTTCTCACCCAGCAGACCCAACACTGCAGACAGAAGATGTCTCTGAGGACTTACGAGGTAGCCAGGTAGTTATAGGACCCCAGGCTGCCCATTTTCACAGCCAGTCCACAGTCATCAGGAAGAGTGTCAGCTTGATGGCCGTCACCTCAGTTCTCTGGGTCCTGGTCAAATCGTCTCTATCTTTACTAGCTGTTGTGGCTTAAAGTGATGTGTTTGTGTGTCCAGTTGACAATGGATGGACTTGTGTTAATTAATCTCTACTGATAACTCAATTAGACTAAAAAACACCCAGGGCCCTAGTGAGGTTGTCTGTGAGGGAGTTTCCAGAGAGGCTCAGCTGCCCTGAATTTGGGCAGAACCACCCACAAGTTGGGATACTGACCTGAATAAAAAGGAGAAAAAGATCTGACACCAGCATTCCCCTTCTCTTGACCTTAGTCTGCTAAGATGCACACAAGCAGCCCAAGCTCCTGTCACCATGCCTTCCCCGCCATGACAGACTGTCCCTCTCACACCCAGAACCAAAACAAATCCTTCTCTAAATCGCATTTGTCAGACACTCGATCACAAAGAGAAAAGGGAACTAACATACTAACACTCCTACCAATGATAAACTAGGAAAATTCACTTGAAAGTGTCCCGTAGAGATATACTGGAGACCTTAGGAGAGAGAAAACAGTCCTAGGGAAGAGTGTGTCCGTGTGGCCTCTCTGGTTCTGCAGCAAAGACTGGACACAGCCCTCCTCATTGTGGAGTCTCTAGAGCAGTGTTTCTCAACCTGTGGGCTGTGACCCCACAGGGGGCACATATCAGATATTTACATTATGATTATAACAGTAGCAAAATTACAGTCATGTAATTTTGTAGATAATTTTATGGTTGGGGGTCACCACAGCATGAGGACCTGTCCTAAAGAGTGGCAGCATTAGGAAAGCTGAGAACCACTGCCCTAGAGGAAGGCAGGCAGGCAGGCAGCAAGGGTGGAGCATGACACCACACAGCTGGGTGGACCTGCAGTCCAGAGGGGAATGTACGATACACCTCTCCCACAAACGGCGCCTGCAGACTGGACCTCTGGGAGGGGGGTGAACAGGGAGCCAGAGTCGGGCACATGCTGTAACTGTCACTCAGCAGGAGGGACCCACTGCAAGCATGGTGGAAACTGCAATCCCCAGAGACACAGCCCAGTCCCAAAGGAAGCTGACACCCTCACACCGTGTCCCCCGTTCCAGGTAGGAGTTCCTTCTGAGCCTCAGGATGAGGAGGAGGAAGTAATTCTGAAAGAGCACCCCAGCAGACAGGACAGGACGTCCCCCACAAGCATCCCTGTAATCACAGTGTGCAGGTCCTGCTGTCCTCGCTGAAGCCCCAGGGAAAGGAAGAAAGCAGGGTCTCCCACCTCAGCTGCCCTGTGTTCTGTGATTGAATCGGCCGTGTGAAAGGACTAAGCGGGCCTTTGTATGCACGGTCCCGTCTGAGCAGAAAATGTTCCCTCTCCTGCCTGCCTTAGTGGCTATATTGATACCACAGAAAGCTCCTTATGAAACGACAGCAAAATCAAATTGCCGCAAGTGCTCAGATAATTTATTGGAGAATATTCAATTAGAATACATTAATATTTTAGATTTCCATCATCAATCTACTGTCAGCGATTTAAAGCCATTACTGAGCTGCTGGCTGGAGAGGGTGCATTTAGGTGAGGGTAGAGGCACCTACCCAAGTGGGCTCCGTCGTGGCTGGCAGCAGCATGAGAGGCTCACAGCGCTGAACCAGCTCTAGGGTGGAGGCCAGATGCAGTCAGGATGCCGGGCAGTGGGGTTCGTGCCACTCTGGGTCACTCAGAGGGAAGGAGAGTAGTGGGACTCTATGGGATGTGGCCAATTCCAGGTGACCTCAGATCTTAGTGGATCTCCCGAGACAGCAGGGCCACTGGAGGCTTCTTTCATGGTGTTAAGGAGTTTCAGGTCTCGGGCTCTGGGACGGTTTGAGGGAGGTGATCACCTACCATCACTACTTAACATTGCTGGGCATCACCACTTAGCCACGGGCCTGCAAAGGTCACGTGGTGGAGCCAGCTTCAGAGTCGTCATGGCTTCCTTCACATTTGGGAGGACAAGGGGCCACTGATGACAGACTGTGACTTGAAAAGATATCCCCAACCAGAGGGGACAGGTGACAGCCACCCTGCCTCTAGGTGGCCAGGAAAGAGCCCAGCAAGTCCTGTGGGGGCAGAAGGTGTAGGCTGTCCTCTATGGCTAGTGACGGGGGAGGCCCAGCCACACTAGTTCTGTGTCCGCAGAGGAATGCTGCAGCAGGGCAGATGGCCTCACTAGTGAGAGTGGAGGACCCGCAGGCAAACAGCAAAGTTTCCTTCTCCCATGCCCTTCTTTCCAGGCTGCCCCCAGAGATGCCACCCATGCGTAGGGTGGGTCTTCCCACCTTCAAACACTGTGATCAAGAAAATCCCTCATCCAGCTGTGCCCAGCATCCATCTGGAGTCGAGTGGATGACTGAGATGGCAAACCCTCCCTCACAACCTGGCCTGGGATACAGGTGACCAAGCGTCTCGCCCTATGGATCTGAGGTCAAGCAGTCTTGTTCTAAGCCAGCAGCCCAGCTGCATGAGATGTCGGGCATCTCGTTGTGGCCGAGCTATGCCTTGGCACCGCCATGTCAGGCATCTGGGGTGCCCTATCGTGACCACGGGGAAGCTAGGAGCAGTTGTGGGGGCATGGGCTCTGCTCCTGCTGCACATGCATCCTGCACTGCTTGGTGTGTGACACACCATCTCTTATCGTTGTGACCAAATACCTGGCAGGAAGCAGCTGGAGAGTTCATCCTGGCTCGCAGTTGTGAGAGTATGTGGTCATGGTGGCTGCAGCTCGAAGTAGCTGGTCACATTGCAGGACAGTTCGTTCTGGCTCACAGTTGTGAGGATACGCGGTCACGGTGGCTGGAGCTCGAAGCCACTGGCCACACTGCATCCACAGTCAGCACGCTGGTGCTCCTCCCACTTCTCATTCCTCTTCAGTCTGGAACCTCAGCCCATGGAAACTGCCACCCACAGTCAGCATAGATCTTTCCTCCTCAGCCAGTCCTCTCTGAAAATTCCTTCACAGATACTCCCAGAGCTGTGTCTCCTGAGAGATTCCAAACCCAGGTTGGCAGTAAAGGTTGAGCGTTGCTCTGTCCCTGTGCCTCAGTTTCTCCCCTGGTCCCATGGGTTCTCAACACCTCTCACCTTGGACAACGGCTGCTCATTGGGCCATGCGTAGATCTTTGGCTTGTGCAAACCTACCTGCTCCTTTGCCAGCTACTTCCACACAATTCCACAGCCACGTGAGAGCCCACAGACCAGTGTGTGTGGACTCCTTAGGAGGAGATGCTGGCACGGAGCTCAGCAAAGAGGCCACAGAACAAATGTTACCTTGCTCAGGCCCTCCCTGGAGGGTTGGTACTCATGGACAGAGGCTGTGAATATTCCAGGGGCCGGGGCTGTGGATAACCTACTTCCTTCTCCTTTGAAGAGGAGGGCGGGCTTGTCAGTGGTCCTTTTTGTGGTCACACACATGGGCAGAGACTGTCCAGCTAGTCCACAATGCTCTCTGTATCTTGCCCATCTTTTCTCCCTCTCTCTCTTTCTCATTAACTTGCTCAATGCTTCTTTTCAAAGCTGTAGTCAATAAAAATTAGCCTCTGCTGACCTGGCCTCATTCCGCAGCAGAGGGCCAGAGGTGACAGCTACTTTATGGCAGTCAACGTCCCTAGGGATCTCACTAAGCTCTGGACTCTCTTAATGCAAATTTAAAAAGCTTCTAATATATGTTAAATAAATATCAGCCACTTGTCAGAGCCGTGGTTATTAGGGATTAATTTTATAGCTGTTACAGTTCTGATCAACTGTTACTTATAATTAGGCCCTATAAATGTTTCTAAATAATCAGATAATATTTGAATAGCTTAAATACACTCTCTTGTTCCCTTTATCAGGAACTTACATTTAAACAGCTGGAAATGTGGAGTGTTGGTGTGGAGGGGTCTCATAGCTGGCTGGTGTGTGTGTATATGTATGTGTGTATATGCGTGCACACATGTGTGTGCATGTGTCCCAGAAATGAAAAAGAAACTACTTTTGTTTCATGGGATAGATGGCGATTATATGTGTCCATGTACATGTATGTGTTCATGTGTATGCATGTGTGAGCATGTGAGAGCGGAGGCTACAGGCTGAATGAAGGTATGCACCTCCTTCATTCACTCTCCTTGGTTTGATATAGGGTCTCCCACTGAACCAGGAGCTCACCAGTTTGGCTAGGATGTTTGGCCAGTGAGGCCCAGGGCTGCTTCTGTCTCCACCCTACCCCTAACACACACCAGCACTAGGGTTATGGGCAGATTCTGTCACACCCAGAATTTTCAAGGATCCTGGGCATTGACCTTTGGTCTTCCTGTTTGCATGGCAATGATGCTGCCAGCTGAGTAGCTACCCAGCCCTAGAGGCTGGTTCTTAACCCCATGGACAGCTGAGGATGCATCCAAGTCATCAACGACCCTAGCAGGAATCTCTTATTACTGTGTATATGCGTGCATCCGTGCACACAGGTACTACAGCGTGTCTGGGGAGGTCAGCGGACAGCTTTACGAAGTCAGTTCTCTCCTTCCATCATGGATTCTGGGTATCCAACTCTGTCTTCAGACCCATATGATGAACCCTTCTAGTACCTCTGTCCACTAAGACGTCGACCAGCCTTCCGGAAGGCTATAAAGGCTGACACTTAGGAGTTTCTTTTTCCCTGAGGAAGCGTGTTGTGAGAGGAGCCTGCTTGTTTGTTCCCGGCCGCTCAGCCCCAAAACAACCACACAGAAACGGTATTAATTAAATCACTGCTTAGCCTATTAGCTCTAGCTTCTTCTTGGCTAGGTCTTACATCTGAATTTAACCCTATTAATTAATCGCCATATGGCTGTGGCTTACTGGGTAAAGTTCTGTCCGGCATCCTGCATCTGTCTCCAGTAGGGCTCCATGGCTTCTCTGACTCTGCCTTCTTTCTCCCAGCATTCAATTTAGTTTTCCCTGCCTAGCTCTGTTCTGCCCTGCTATAGGTTCAAAACAGTTTCTTTGTCATTATCCAATAAAAGCAACAGATATACAGAGGGACTTCCCACATCAGAAGCATTTGCTGTTTTTGACACAGTCTGTCGTGTAACCAAGGCTGGCTTCCACCTCACCTTGGAGCAAAGGTGACCTTTAACTCCCGATCTGCCTGCCTCCACCTCCGGCGTGCTCTAGGATTACAGGTGTGTGCCACCATATCCAGCTTATGCACCGCTGGGCACGGATCCCAGGGTGTCATGCATGCTAATCAGACATACTCTGTCAACTCAGCTGCATCCCCAGTCCCCAGAACCTTCTTCATGTACAGCTTTAACCTAGAATCTCACCTGACATCTACGGTTAGCTGAGTGGCCCTGTGTGGGTTCAGGAGTCCAAGGGCCACACGTTCTCTCTTAGGGTTGAAATCCAAAATGTCTTCCGCGGAATCAGGATTGTAGCACTTAGTCCACTGTCTTAGGGCGCTGTCTGGGACCATGGAGCCTTTAGGAGGTGTTGCTGGGGGCGCTGCCTCTGGAGCCATTCTTTCTGTGTCCTGACCCACTACTGTGGTTGGGGCTGCCCCATGTCTTCCCTGCTGTGATGGACTGAAGTCCCCCAAGAGGCCATGGTTAGACCCCTCTTCTCCCTCTGCCAGGTAATAATGTCAGAGCAAGTGTGTCTCATTTACTGCCCTGGGGACATAGAACCTGAGCCTGCACACTGGGGTGGGCGTGGACATTGAGTCTGGGTGGTCCCAGTTCCTTGCAGCATCCCCTCCTCCAACCTCAGTGAGCCTGGATTGCCCTACACAGTGTGCAGAGTAGACGTGGGCCCTTTAAGTCTCTGAGGGTCCGAGGCAGCCTCCTGTGTTGCTTCCCTCCACTCTCCTGCGCATGCTCCCTGCTCACACTTACTCTCTGACATTCCTGAAGTCTGAGATCAGATTGATTGGCCAGAATGAAGGCTCTAGCAGGCCACACCCCTCAGGAGGATAAAGGGGCTATCATATTCCTATTCTCCCCAGTTCCCAGAAGCCCCTGCACCCTCCCTCTGAGCTCCATCCTTCCTCCCCAGGCCCACAGCTCAGCATCATCCAGCCACCCTCCACACCATCACCTTGTGGTCTGTTTCTCCATATAAATCTCTTCTCCTTACAGAGAGACCGTGTGATGGCTTCTGGAACTCCCTAAGGGACTCTAGATGCCCTCAACTGGCCATAGCTATGACCCCTTCTCTGGGGACAGTAACATTCACAGGCCTCGGGTTTAACGCCTAGACAGTTGGTGTCCTTCTATTGCTGGCCACCGTGCTCCAGGGACAAAGCTGTGGCCCCTCACAACCGTTAGCCAGCACAAACATGGCTCCATCTGGCCTCTGCCTGTTTCAAGGATGCTCTTAACCTTTCTCATCTCTTGTAAGAAGGGTGCTTCTAACAGCCGGTATCTACATCGTGGGCTTTGCTGGGAACTTGAAACCCTCCCTGCCTGGTTAAGCCCAGCTGCAGCCTGGCGTGAGGCAGCACATACTGGCCACGTTGTTCCCAGGGGGGCAGTGGCTCAGAGAGCCTACCAGTGTCAAACCAGAGTTGTCATTGCTCACACCATCCTGGGCAGGGGAGGGTTAAAGGCAGTGGCTGGAGGAAGTCCCCAGACAATTCAGCTTCCCCCACCTCTGGAACTCTGCTTTGTAGCCACCACAGTCCAGCAGGTGGCCTTTGCAGGTCATTCTCACGGCCATCCTTTGTGGGATAGTCACAGATGACTCCAGCTCAGAGACGTTTCCTCCTAATTCTGCTTGTCACGGGCCTGGCTCTTGGCGGCGGGCTGCTGGCAGGAATGGATGTATCCATAATCACTGACTTGATGGCTCTGGGCAGTCAAGGAACCTTCCCCTTTGTCATTACCGCCCTCCTGCTTGTACACCCCCCACCTGCCCACAGGTGGCTTATCATGGCTCACCTGTGAGTGAATTGTCCAGTCTCTCCTGCGGTATGATGCTACCGTGTGCCCAGACCTCCTCTGCAGGGCTCAGACAGCTCTGACCTTCTCCTGAATATGTTCAAATCATGAGGCAGAAGATAGGAACTTGGCATGCTTGGCACAACCCATCCAAGCTGGCAATTAACAGTGCCACAGAGAGAGACGTAGCCAGAGCACCTGTCCAAACCAATTTCCCTGAGCTTGGTTATTTGAAAGTCTAAAAATCCCTAACACTAAGAAGCAGGCAGTGTTTAAATTTACGTTCGGTTCCCAGATGAGACCTTCTGGTTCAGCTGCTCGACTTTATTTGGAAATATGAACGGTAACTTGATTACATGTTAAGGAAGCTGCGGCTGGGGGATTTCCATCAATATCTTTTTTCCTCCGAATACCTCCTCTTGAGGCTGGAATCCATTCAATTCCGAAGCAGGGTTCCAACACTGTGTGTGCAGAGCAGATGGCAGGGGCCAAGATGAGCTCCCTTGGGCTGATGCCGCAAGTCCCAGGTGAGGCGACCCAGACTGGGAATTCCAGAGGCTATGGTGGAAGCCAACTTTATTTCTAGCTCCCAACCCAATTGCTAGGCCATTAAGCTGTCAAAACATGGAAGTCCATTATAAGAAAAACTTCCCATCCCAGAAGATTTGTGGCTTAGAATACTCAGAGCTAAAACTCGCCCACCCACTCCCTGGAAAATGAAGGCCATGTGAAACTAGAATTTGCCTTCTGCCTCCTCCAGGAGGCATCATAGACATGGCAGAGTCAGGGATGGGGGTGTGGGCAGGAACTCTGGACAGAAATGGATGTTTTGGCTATTTACCCCCCCCCCCCGTATCTTCTGGCAGGGGAGTGGCCATGCCATGACCAACCTTACCAAAAGAGGCCTCTTTTCTCCAAGGGGTTGTGTTTCTCATAGGATGGAAAATGTCAGGCTGGGTCTTCTTTGAGAGTAGGAAGCTACAGTCTGTGCAGACACCAGCCTGCCAGGCAGGCCACCTGAGATGCATTGTGGAGGCTGGAATGGAGAGAGTAGCCCCTGTGTTGTGCACCATGTGTGAGCTGGTTTTGCCCAGACATGTCAGGAGGCAGGTGATGCCAGCTGCATAGGGCAGATGAAGAAATAGAGAACTGAGGTTGGGTCGGCAGGATGGGAGACAGAGATCCACAGGCCCCAACCCACAAGACAAGAGGGGGGCGTGTCCACAGACCCCAACAAGAGAGGGCATGTCCCCCAGGCCCCAACCTACAGAGGGCGTGTCCCCAGGCCCCAACCCACAAGACAAGAGAGGGCGTGTCCACAGGCCCCGACCCACAGAGGGCGTGTCCCCAGGAACCGCTCAACATAGGAACCACTGATCACTTTCTCTTCTGTTGGGCAACATCAAAATCCTTGACAACATTTTTCCAGGAAGCAGCTTCTATTCCGGCTAAACAGAAGGAAAGGCCCTGGGACCTTGGTCCACCATGGTCACAACACCGTGGCCCATTACAGTGAGGGGTGGACACCAGAGTGTCCACGTGGTGCTGGATCCCCATCCTGAAGGAGACAAAGCCCACAACACACAGGGCAGAGTCAGTGCCTGCCTCGTACAGTAGTAGGCCACATGAGGGGGCTTCTTGCCCACCAACAGGATAGCTGTGCAGCCCCACATTGTACAAAATGTGCACCAAGATAAAAGGGAGGGAATTTGAGAACTGGGGAATGTTCCAGGCTCGCTCGCTAGAGAGATGCCTGTGAGCACCCATGCATCACTCACACAAACACCCATCTGAGCTGGCAGCAGGCTGAGCATGGGTCCTTGCTGTGACTATCAGCACCGCTCAGACCCTGAGGACGTCCCCTCCTCTTAGACTCTGGGTAGCTCCGTGAAGACGTGTGAGGGCATGGGAAGGAAGCTTGGTCCAGTAAGGGCTTCTGTGTGGCAAGTCCCCATCTCCACATCATGAACAGCAGTGGTGACTTGGCATCTTGGTACCTGCTCCTGTCCCTTGTCACGGCCCCTTGGCTCTCCAGAGAGGGCTGAGGACCATTTGCTATGCTCCTAGGTGTTTCTCCAATGCACAGAGCAGAGGCATGCAGAAGAGCAGGCTCCACCATCCACGGCTCCATTTTCAAGAGAGCAGATCTTTTTTTAACTACCAAGGAGCCCTCTAATAGCGGTTGCTAAGAAACTGCTGCAGTTGGTGATTTTGCAAACGTCTCGCTCATTCCCTGATCTTCCAGTTTACAGCCCAGAGCCCTCACCTGCTTGACAGTTCAACAGCAGAGCTGTGGATCAGCTTGCAGGGAGGAACAGTCTGTAAGGTGGATGCCCTTAGGAGAAGCCCAGCAATGCTGGACACAAAGAGGATGCAGGAATCCCAGGCTGACTTCTGTTGCCACAGCATCCCCGTGCCCTGGCCAGCTGATACCATGGGTGAGAAGAATGGGAGCTGAGGTTTTACTGTCAGCCTTTGGTAGCAGGGCATCTGGGTACCCCAAACGTTGTGATCTAAGGCTCTTGAAGTTCAACTCATTGGATCCAAAAGTCCCCATCTTTTCTGTCTCTCTCCAAAGGAATGAAGCCTCCATCTTACCCCCCACCCATGTTGAGGCCCTCCCATTGGAGGGAAGGGTGGGCATCAACAGGTCTTTCCTAACCAAGTGCAACCTTAGTGATATAAGCATGAGGGGGAGAGATGGCTGAGAAGGACTCCTCAGTCCAACCCATGTGGTGAAGCCAGCCTGATTAGATGTTACCTCCAGGGATGACAAACTGCACAGTGGTGTAGGGACCACAGCCCTGGCAAGGACACAGGTATAAAATTGGGGTTAGGATGTCAAAGGTTGAAGATCATTGCTCCTCAGCCGGTCCTTGAGGAAGACTTCACTTCAGACTCTCCAGCCATCTTCTCCAGCTGCCCTCCACAGGGCAGAAATGGTAGCTCTGAACACAGCACCCCACTCTCCGGCATGCACACAATCACAGCCCAGGGCCCCGCTCCCCTGCAGACACACAATCACACCCCAGGGCCCCGCTCCCCTGCAGACACACAATCACAACCCAGGGCCCCGCTCCCCTGCAGACACACAATCACAACCCAGGGCCCCGCTCCCCTGCAGACACACAATCACAGCCCAGGGACCTGCACCCCTGCAGACACACAATCACAGCCCAGGGCCCCGCTCCCCTGCAGACACACAATCACAGCCCAGGGCCCCGCTCCCCTGCAGACACACAATCACAGCCCAGGGCCCCACACCCCTACAGACACACAATCACAGCCCAGAGCCACGCTCCTTTACAGGCACACAATCACAACCCAGGGCCCCGCTCCCCTGCAGACACACAACCACAACCCAGGGTCCTGGTCCCCTGCAGACACACAATCACAACCCAGGGACCCAAACCCCTGCAGACACACAATCACAACCCAGGGCCTCACTCCCCTGCAGAAACACAATCACAACCCAGGGTCCTGGTCCCCTGCAGACACACAATCATCACTAATGCATGTAGTCAGGACGGGGAAGCACCATACTCCCATTTCATGTTTAGGACAAACACTCCATTTAATCCCTGGAGGTGTCTCTCAGCCAGCCACTCTTTAGGACTCCTTTGGAATTCAAGCAGAATGTATGCAGAAGGCATGAACATGACTTGAAGCAGACCCAGTGCCCCTGCACCTCAGGGACTCCCTGTAAGCACTCTCCCTCTTGATGTTCTCAGCCGCCTCTGGCCTTTTCAAGTGTGTCTTGTTACCACCTCACTTGCACACCTGCCTTGCCCAGAATGCCCTATGTTAGCTGGCACCAGTGACAGGCACTCTCTCCCACACCTACTTCTGCCACCTGCAGTTAGATCCTATGCATTGCCAATGCCCTGTAACCTAAGTAGGCTCGCTTTTAAAACCAGCCTGGTGATTAAGGATAATTTATGTGGCCATCGATCAACAAAACATGCCATCAGTTAGGTGAGAAAAAAAATCTAATAAATGCAGTGATGGCTAAATGATGTCACTGTCATAGATGGGTGTAGAAAATCCCAGGGAACTCAGTGATGTCATTGTCATAGATGGGTGTAGAAAATCCCAGGGAACTCAGTGATGTCACTGTCATAGATGGGTCTAGAAAATCCCAGGGAACTCAGTGATGTCATTGTCATAGATGGGTGTATAACCATCTACCAAACAGAGGAGAAAATCCCAGGGAACTCTGTTGACAGAAGTTTCTGTCCCGCCTGGTCCCACAGCCATTCAGCCCCAAAGAAATACACAGAGGTCTACATTAATTGTAAACTGGTTGGCCTATTAGCTCAGGCTTCTTATTAACTCTTATAACTTATATTAGCCCATAATTCTTGTCTGTGTTAGCCACGTGGCTTGGTACCTTTATCACTGAGGTGTTCTCATCTTGCTTCCTCTGTGTCGACTACAGACTGAACCTTTCCTCTTCCCAGAATTCTCCTGTTCTGGTCACCTATACTTCCTGCCTGGCTACTGGCCAATCAGCATTTTATTAAAACAATACAAGACCATTGTGCCACAGCAGAACTCAGTGATGTCGTTGTCATAGACGGGTGTGTGTTCATCCACCAAACAGAGGAGAAAATCCCAGGGAACTCAAACACAAGAGACTCCTGCAACACCTCGGACATTCCGTTGTCACGATCCAGTGGCAACGAGACAAATTTAGACTAAATTACTTCCTTCTTCCAAAGGGTACTGTGATAAGTTCCTGAACACACAAGCTGTCAACCCAGCCACAGGCATTCTGAAACAGGTGGGATGTGACCGTAAGCTCAGGAATCTAATTAATCTGTAGTATTAGATGCTGGAGCAAAGTGCAGATGACACCAGGAAGACGGCTTGCCTGTTATCTGCATGGTTTACACAGCTAAAACCAACTCCCCAAACGGGGGGGATCTGATGCAGGTGCCACTCTGTACAAGATCACTGTCCCAACATGTGGGGTGATTAGACATAATTACAGCGTCTCAAACATGACCCTGGTACTCATTAGTGCCTTGCCTCAGGGGAGGAAGGACACTGAGAGTCCACAGGGGTATCCCTGGGATGAAAGGAGGTGCAGGAAGCCAGAACTGGGGACCAGGGTTTCGATGGCATGAGAGGTTTTGGTTGAGAGCAGGCATATTTTCTAATTCAGGTAGTCTCTTTTACTAAATAAAAGCAGCTTCTATCATGCATGTAACTGTCACAGTCCCTGGGTCCTGAGATGAGGCAGGGGACAGCCAGGGCAGTGGAGGAGTAGCAGCCTCATTTTGGATAGGGCAGAGGCTGACAGGCTCTGTGCTGAAGGGGGGCAGTCTGGTGCGGGCTCTAACAGACAGTGCTATCCTGCACACACATAAAGTCCTGCGGGCATCCAAAGGAAGGGGCTGCGGGCATCCAAAGGAAGGGGCTGAGCTCTCCGGCACCTTGGGCTGGTGGAGGCTGGTGCTTAGAAGGCTAGAGACCAAGATGGGTCTCGCAGAGAGCACAAGGAGCCACAGGAGAATGGGCATGTGGGTTGTCGATACTGTACCACAGACCTTGAGAGGTTCTTTAGTTAAGAGTTGACCTGCAAGCCCTTTCCCCACCATTAATCCTGACCTAGTTTCTCAGACTCAGACTCAAAATCTAATCCAATGTGTTCTCTCTTTACACCAAGGAGTGAGTCGTAATGGTGAGCCAGGGGGAGGCCAGGAGACACACACAGAGAGCAGAGACAGACAGAGACACCGAGACACAGAGACATGAAGAGATGCGAACAAAAACAGAGCGCTCCCACAAGGCATGGGGTCTCTGTGTCCCCACCTGGTTCTCCTCTACCTGCTCAGGCACCCCTGACTCCCTTGCCAAACAGCAGTGACCCTAGAAGTGAAAAGCAAGTGTAGGTTTGTAGATCGTTCTCCACAGCTAGTTCTGCCAGGACATAGCAGAGTGTAGCCCATAGCCCCAAAGAATTTCCAAGGACCCCAGACACCTCGGGCATCACAGCCCGCCCAGACAGAGAATTGCCAGGTGCTGCCACCTTCCCGGCTCATGCTGTTGTGTTTACAACACCAAGATCTAGGAAGGAACTGATGGTATGAATCAGGTGCCCATGACCAGCAAGGAGGAAGACGTCGAGCTGATGGTTGGCTAACCCACCAGGCAGCCACTCTGGAAAGCTCACAACAGAAGTCATATTTTTAAAAACACGGCATCCTCCAACTCACAGCACAAAGAAAACACAAGCTCAGCTGGTGCTAAACTCCAGGTGGGAGTGGAGATCGCTGGGGGAGATAGACGTCCAAGGCCTGAAGTTCCTTTTTCTGAGATAATTAGTGCTGGTCACTGACATAGAAACAGTTGAATTAAATGCCCAATCCTCGGCTTATGCAGACAACCCACCCAGAAGGTACGTGGTGACCACCGTTGCCCTGCAATGAAGATCAAACTTTTAGCAACCTGAAGCAAGGAAAGGCCAATAAATATTTAGCTTCTGTCTTTCTGATGGGAAAAGGAGCCTCGCTGTAGAGCAGTGAGCAGAGTTGATGGAACCAGCCAGTCAGAAATAGAAAAACAAATCAAAAGCTGCCTATTCCACCAGGTCCCCAGAGCTCAGGGACCCACCTCACTTTGCTGCATAGAAGCCGTCACCCCATAAATATGCCAGCTACTCTGGCATCAAGAGCCCCTCCCACAGCAGCCAGCTGGTTTTTAAACTTCCAATCTGGGACTGCACCGGAGCCATGGAAAGGGCTCGCACCTTTTCCCTCAGTGTTTTCTCTGCACCCCTTCACCCCCAGATGACACCGTTGTACCTGCTCAGGATAACACCTAAGATTTACCGGGTTTTCACCAAAGCAGAGCTGAGCTTGGAGTGAAGCAGCAGGGCCAGGCATGGGGTACCTGAGCCTCTGAGATTTCAGCAGCCCCCACCCAGTGCAGGAGCAGGCTCACCACCCAGGGACATGAGTCTGAGCAGGCCTCTCTCTTCCTGTCTCCTTCCCAAAGTGGCCTCTCTTTCCAGTCACACTGTCCCAAAAGGCCTCAGAGAAGTATGAGCTCTTGACTCTGGGGTGGGTAGCCTGCCTCTCCTCCCTTTGGCCATCACCTGTTGAGTGGCAGGAGATAATGGCTCAGCAGCAGCCAGGTTTCTTTGTAGACAGCAGATGCTAGGATTCGGACATGTGTGTGTCTTATAATTTGCATTTGTGCAAAACATTTCCAGCCTTTTGTGGCTCCTCAGCACGTGAGGAGCAGGGAAGCCCTGAGCATTTCTGTTCCAGCCAGGAGCAGGTTAGCTACGCTTGCAAAAATATCGATGAATTACCGAGGCCTGGTAACAAACATGGCACTGCAGTAGGGTCCCTGGGAGAAGCAAGTGTCAGGAGCCTGGCTGGTGCTCTCCCCTGGAGGACACGGGTGCCCCCGGGCTCTGAGAGTCAGACTTCAACACATTCCACTGAGAGAAAGCCTGTCCTCTGTGCCTTTAGAGAGGACTTCTAACTACCACTGCAGATTTCAAAGAGAATTCCTAAGGACCCCTGAACCCCCTAGTTCTGGAATTAGCAGTGTAAACAAGGCTGGGGGAGGGTGTTTACAGAGCACCACAGGCTCCCTGAAGCTTCTCAGAGCTCCAAATTCGCTCTCACCAGCCCCTCGTTAATGAGCCAGGCATCTCATCCCCCCCACCCCAGCAGGCACCAAGAGAGTCATGTAGGTCCTCGCTCTCCCAGAAGACTGCTGGCAATAATAACACATAGGTGCTGGGTGCTGTATGCTCCCCCATGGCCTCCCACTTGTCCCCTGAGCCCAGGACATGCAGATGGCAGGAAAGGTGGGCTGTCTGAACATCAGCCTCCTTCCCACAGGTGAGGGAGCTGAGCTCAGAGGGGCCTAACCTCAGTCATGCAGCCTGGGCCAGAGTGTGGCACCAAGCTGGCAAACTGCACTCTCCGTGCCTCCCTGCAACTCCAGTTCCCATTCAGAATGGCCTCTTTCGGGCCCTCTGGGTTATTTTGTGTCCACCTTGTTTCTATTGTCCTTTGCGGTTTCTCTTCAAAGGGGCTCACACTAGCTGCTAGGACGCCACAGCCTCCCTGGCTCACCCAACTAACAGCCATTGCTCTGACATCAGCTCTAGCCCCAGGAGTCCATGTGGAAGCGTGGTTCCTGGCTCACTGCATTCTCCAGAATCACCCCAGCATAACCAGCAGCCAGGGCTCAGGCAGAGTTTGGTGCAAAAATGGCTTAGAAGTGCTCACATATGCTGGGATGTAGACCACAGCTCCACCTCTGCCAGGGGCTTTTGCATCCAAGTCAGAGTCTAGCCTGGGAAAACCCCATGGAAATTAAAGAGTGTCTGGCCTCACACGCCAAACTGGGCTCTCGCTCTTGTGTTCTCTCTCTCTCTCTCTCTCTCTCTCTCTCTCTCTCTCTCTCTCTCTCTCTCACACACACACACACACACTGGGCTCTCACCCCCACACTGGGCACCATGGATAGTAAGGTAGGAAGAGCCACTCAGAGGATGAAAAGTCCTCAGCACTAAGTCCAGGTATCAGCTCCAATCACTGGGTCATATCTGTGAGATGGGCATAGCAGTGCCCACTGAGAAGGTCCCATAGGTGCCTCATTGCCATCCTAACTCTGCTTTTTCTGGGGAGCCCCTGTCTCTGCCCCCTCCTGGAGTGGGGCAGCTAGGATAATAGGAGGCTACCACACCTGCCTGGCTTTTAGGGAATTCTGAGGATCCACTCCTTATGCTTGGGGAGCAAGCACTTTTTCCACTGAGCTACCTCTGCAGTCCTGGCGAGGGCTAACTTAAAGGTTGGCTGAGATGTGGCAACAGATATCGTGTTGGAAGCTGTGCTGGCTAGTTTTGCGTCAACTTGACACAAACTAGCATTATCTGAGGGGGGGGGGGAACCTCAGCTGAGAAAAGGCCGCCATAATATCCAGCTGTAGGGCATTTTCTTAATTAGTGATTGATGTGGGAGGTCCCAGCCCATTTTGCGTAATGCCACTCAGGCTGAGCAAGCCATGGTGAGCAAGCCTGTAAACAGCACCCTTCTGCGGCCTCTGCATCAGCTCCTGCCTCTAGGTTCCTACCCTGCATGAGTTCCTGCCCTCACTACTTCTGATGATGAGCCCTATACAGAAGTATGAGTGAAAAACCCTTTTCTCCCCAAGTTGCTTTTAGTCATGGTGTTTCATCACAGCAATAGTAACCCTAAGATACCGTCTTATGGTGCAAGAACCCCAACCCTGTGGCACCCACCTGTCCTGCTCCTGGACTCTAGTGCCTTGCCTATATGACCCTAAGTTGCAAATAAGGAATTCCCAGCCCTTCCATCAAGGACAATCAGCCTGGTCTTACAGCAGCCCAGAGCCTCTCTGTTCAATACGATGCTGAAAACTGTGAAGGACTGAGGCTGCCTTAATGGTGTTCATGGTTTATGTGGCAGGCTGCTGGGGTAGCGGAGGATGTAGGGTAAAAGGGGCTTTTAGTAAATGACTATGATGTCTCTTTCAACCCAGATGCCATGATTCCAGCTCTGCAAACAGCCATGAAACACAATAGCAGGCCCCAAGGGGGTCACTGCCTTGGAGGTCACAGACCGTGGGCTGTAAGTCTTGTGGCCAGGCAGTGTTTGTTCAGGATCAGTAACGGCTCCCATGACATTCCCTGCATTCACCAAACTGTTTCTTGAAGCGATGGGAGCTGCTGACCCGGCCTTGACCACATTTGTCCCAGGGAGGATCCAAAAGAAGACAGCAAAAAACGGCCTGGCCCTTGGGCCCCGAGTGTAAGCCGAGTGCTGAGCCCTCCTGGTGAACCCCTCCCCAGAGCCTAAGGACTTGCTGCCCTGAGTCTTCAGGGCAGAGACAGGATGTGCAGGAGATCTGGTTCCCAATCCTGGGCTGGGCTGAGGGGGCTCCAGCAGGATTTAAAGTGAGCAGGAATCTGGGTCTTCTGATTTTAAATTACTGAAACTTCTAATCCAAGATTATCAAATGCAAAATGCGCCCCAGCCAGAAAGGAAGGCTAGGTCTCTGTGATTCAGAGTCCGTTATCTGGTCCCAGGTTATCTCTGCTGCCTGTGATCTGCAATGCCCACCACACCATCTCTCTCTCTCTCTCTCTCTCTCTCTCTCTCTCTCTCTCTCTCTCTCTCTCTCTCTCTCTTCCTTCACAAAAGGAAGTTAAGTAAGCAATTTCACTTGGCCTTGGCACAGAGGAGCTTAAGGTCCTCTCAAACCCAGGGAAGCTCAGAAGGAAACAGGGAAGGCTCCAGGTGGTCCCTGGCACGTGCTCCTGGGTCAGATCTGTGGAAGTAAATGTCCCATGAGATGGTGGAGCCCCTGAGGGTGTGCCTGGAACATCTACCCACAGGAGCCTAGAGGAATGGGAACGCGGGAAGCAAGGGTTTCTTCCCTAACCAAAAACTCCCCTCTCCTGATTTACCTTCAGCTTGTAGGAGTAGTGTTTCCTGGTGTGTCCGTTGGGGAGGGGGAGCAGTGAGAGCTTAGAAAGCTTTCTCGCTTGCTCTCAGATCTTCTAAACAGAGGTGACTCTGGAGCTCCGGAGGCTGAGTTCAGCTGAAATGCTAAGGCACAAAGCAATGGAAAAGGCTATTTTCCACTTGCTTAACCACCAAACTTATTTTCTTTTATGTTAGGAAATGTTAATTCTTATAATAACAGAGGCACGTGTTTGCCAGCTGGGGCCTCCAAAGGCAGGAACCCACCTCCGTTTAGACTGCGGCTTCTCTCAATGGCAGGACTCACCCAGCTGGTACCCAGATGTGACCCACTGGCTTCTTAGGGAGAGACTATGGATGGAGAAGGGGTCTGATGGAGTCTGAAGGAGTGTCGGGAGGGGGGCTCACTGGCAGAAGTCCAGCAGATCTCTTGACAGTCCCTTCCAGGCCACCGACACCGCTCCTCAGGAAACCCCTGTCCAAGGCCCTGATACCCTTATAGGCTGCCCTGAGTTGAGGGCACACAGCGGGGACTTTCAGGGTCAAGCATTTATTTGGAGCCCAGTTCTTTCTCCTACCCTGTCTCATGGGTACCTGGATATTACAGTGGTACCAGGAGCGAGACAGGTCCAGCAGGTTCAGACAGTGGCCAGCGCTTAGAGCACGGGACCCCACCTTACTCAGACTAGGACACACAGCACTGTCCCGCAGTAAGACACTGTTTGAGTCCTTATGAGGATTCTGTGCGTGTACATGTGTGTACACACACTCATATATGTGCATGTGTGTATACAGGTATGCTTGCCTGTGTGGACATGAGTGTGTATGTGTGTGTGCACACATGTGTGTACAGGCATACCTGCCTGTGCAGGCATGCATGGAATAGAAGTCAGTGTCAGGATATCTTCCTCAGTTGCTTCTTTATGGGCTTTTTTCTTTGATTTTTTTTTTCATTTGTTTGTTGATTTTGTATGTACCGTGTATGTTTGGGCATGTGCGGCAGTAGGAGTCTAACTTGTGGGGGTCTTTCTGACTGACTGAGTCTCAAACCCTTCCTGCTGAGCCATCTTGTCAACCCCCTGCCTTAGTTTTTGAGACCTGGTCTCTCCCTGAGCCCATTTTGGGCCATTTCCGATGGACTAGCTGTTTGTAAGCCTGGCATCTGCCTGTCCCCATCTCTCTACTCCCCTGTACTGGGTTACAGGTTCGTGTTATCACACAGCTTTTAGTGGACCCTGGAGATCTGAGTTCAGGTCGTTTAGCATGCTTGGGAAACATTTACCCACTGAGCCTTCCCCAACGCTGTAATCTACCCATCTGTGCGAACGCACCTCTCCACTTGGCCTTCCACCCTTCTCCACACACAAAGCCTGAGATGTCAACTTCTGGCCTCCCATCATATCCAGGCTGCTACCTCAGGACTCTGCTTACCAGACCCTAAAGCCACCTTTATGGCACGCTACTCCTGCACCCCAGCTGGCCTCTCCCTCATACACACAGCCCCGCCATGCTCACTTTCTCCGGTCCTGACAATGCACTCCTGGTGTCCAAGGTTGACCACACCCATCCATGTCTGACTCTACAGACTAGCCGCTCGCTGGCAGTGTGTGCAGCAGCCACATGCCTGGCTGACAGCTGACCAGCATGCCCTACTCTCGCTGCAGAGAATGGGTGCTAGTGCCTTAGAAGGTGGGTGCTGGAGAATTGTGGGCTGCCTGGACCGTCTCCCAGCTGGCCATCGGGATCCAGCGAGGAGTACCGGGAAGCAGGAGGCACGCTGAGCTCTGCACCCCCAGACTCCAGTGACCACTGTAACCCGGGTACTTGGGTAGACAGCTTACAGCACATGGCCTCAGGAGGAGGCTTCCTGTCCTTACGCACCCCACACTGCCTCCCTGCCCCAGCACTCAGTCTGAGGAGTCCTCCAGGCTCAAACTCCACAAAGCAGGAAAGTACCATGTGGGTCCTTCACGGGCTTAGGACTGTGAGCCTTGGGACCAGAACAACTGAAAGGAACCCGCAGATATTCCCCACCCCCACCCTGCACAGTCTCTCCCTGACACAGGACCCCTAACGACTCAAGGCAGCAGTGGGCTCATCTGCCTTGTCACTCTTCCAGCCTGGCCTGTGGGGCTGCTAAAGACAAACAAAATGGACCTGCTGGGGGCAGCTGGACCTTCCTGCCATGGACATCTTGGCAAGAGCCATGGTGCGGCTCCCAGATGTCTCCTAGTGCCTGCCTTCGATGGAAGATCCGCCTGTGTGCCTCTGGGGTTGTTCCTGCAGTCCTTATCTTTCTCTGAGGTCTGCATCTTGTGTCTGCCCTTCCCTGAGACCCTCTGGGGCAGTATGTGCACTAAGCAGGGAGGGACCCAGATTAGCAGGCAGGAAGGACCATCGGAGGCCCTGCTAAGCTTCCCCTTGAGGGAAAAGACCAGGAGAGAGAGAATGAGCTCTGTAGCCCGGGTTTCAGGTGTGGTCATGGCCCATCACTCATGCAGCCCAAGGAGCGCTTCAAATGCATTTGCATGCTGCAGCCTCCCTTGGTTTGTGATTTATCATGTCTCCCCAAATACATCATTAAGATGATCACATGCATTTAGGAAAGCGGCCAGGCTGAAGCCCAGCATTCGCTCCGCAGTGCCAGCCCCCAGCGCTGTTTTGCTGTGATTTAGTGCCGTGTGCATCCGTCAGGAGAAAGCATCACTTTAAGGACCACGTGGGGTTTCCTCCCTCCACTGCTGATTCGTATAATTTATATGAAGGCTCCGAGCCCCCCACCGGGCTGGGACAACTTGCGATACACATAATTACAAACCCTTCTTCCAGCGTCCTGTGCTGCATGAAGACATTTTGAAAAGAGCTATTTTAGTAGGTGAAATGCATATTCTCTGGGGAGCTGGCCAGATAGCTGCTAGCCTGTGGCTCTCAGGGACCCATGCAGCCAGCCAATGGGAGATACGGAAGGACAGAGTGAGGCTACCAGTTTTTACGATGACTTTGAGCAGGGTGCAGACCAGATTTTGGAGTAAGACATGCTACTATTATACCATGAGCCTCCCAGAGACAGTCTTTGGAAAAAGGCTTTGAATAAGGTACCCCACCTCTGCCATTGACCATCAAAACTGTCCCAGGCCAGTTTGGAGGGAAGCCCTTCCTTGGCTAGGATCATATTTTATTTGGGGAAGTCACTTGTCCAGGGAAGAAATGGGGCCGTCGTGACAAGGTCTGATATAACCCTTCTAATCCTCCAGTGTTTGTGGGGATATGGCTCAGAGGCCATGTACTCACCTACTGTGCATGGTCTTCAACATCACATAAAGTCAAGCATGGTGGTGCATGCCTGTAACCTCACAGCCCTCAGGAAGTGAGTGTGGGGAGATCAGGAGTCCAGGGCCAACCTCATCTACAAGCTGAGTTTGAAACCAGCCTGGGCTACATGATGCGCAGTCTCAAAAATAAGGGGGGCAGAAGAGATGACTCGTGGTTAAGAGCACTGGTTGCTCTTTGAGAGGTTCAGTTCCCAGCATCCACACAGCAACTCACAATCACCTATAACTCAGGTTCAGGGGATCTGATGCCCTCTTCTGGACTCCATGGGCACCGGGCAAACATGTGGCACACAGACATGTATCAAGGCAAAACATCCATACATATAAAATAAAATTTCTAAGTAGTAATTAAAAAGAAAACATTTTCGTATCCCAGGCTCATCTGAACATACGCTGCAGTTTTTCTCTGTGCTGCCTGCATGGCCTCTTGCATGGATCCATCCGTTCAGGGTAAAGACGCCATCTTGCTGTTTAGGGAGGGAGAATCCTACAGTTTCAACTCAGTTACATTTGCAAACATTTCACACCATCCACACCGCTGAGCACACGTTCCTTAAACACCACCAATGGGAAGTGGGACCCAGTTTATACCAGCACCTGCCCTTAGGACCTCACAACCAAACTCATTGGCCTGGCAGAAATGGGCACAGGTGCCAGGTGCCATTTTCTTGCTCCCTGAGCACAGGAAAAGGGGAAGTGGACTCTTCCTCGTGGTACAGGATATGAAATTTGCCATAGCAGACATATCTAACTAAGTGCATGCCCCCAACCAAGGCTCTAATTATGACGCACCACGACCACTATCTTCGGGGCTCCTCATGCCCCTTGCCTGACACTGTCCTCACTGAACATAACCCCCTGGCCCCAGGAAGCACCGCCCTGCTTTCTGACCCCAGTGGGGGCCTCACATAATGGAACCCCACGGTGTCCATCCTTGTATCTGGCTCATTCGCAAGAAGCAGGCATCAGTTTCCTCCTGTCTTCAGACACCAGTGGTCCACTGCTGAGGCTGTGTCTGTCAGTCTGTTTGTTGACTCTTTGTCGCTGTCCTGGCTGTGGTGAATGAAACCATTTACATTGTATCTGTGTGCAGCCTCTTAAGGTGGGAATGCAGGGCTGGGGAGATGGCTTGCCCAGAATGTGCTTGCTGCGCTAGCATGAGAACCAAGTCCAGATCTCCATACCCAGGTGAAAACTGCCAGGCATTCCCGTGCGTGCTTGTAATCCCAGAGCTCTGGACTGGAGAAAGGCAGCTCCCTAGGGCTCTCTGAGCAGCCAGCCTAAACCAATCATCAAGTTCCATGTCTTACTGAGGATCTTGTCTCAGAAAACAAGGTGAGACACCCCCAAGGAAGGACACCTGCAGCTGCCCTCGGGCCTCCACATGTACCCATGCACATACGCACATACATGCATACAGTGTGCATGGGAACATGTGAGTTGTGGCTACCTCCTTAGACAGTGCAAAGCCAGGGTAGGAAGGGCTGAGAGGGTAATGTGAAATCACCATGTAGAAGTGTCTGGGCGGGTTCCCATCCACAGTGAGCACTGGCCATGGGGACAAGACTGGGGCAGAGGAAGACGCCAATGTGGGCGTTGGCCGGAGGCAGATGTGAGACCGGAACTGACACTGGGGATAAAGCTGATTGGATCAGAACCTGATGTGGTAATGGTGCTGATGTGGGGCTAGAATACGATGTGGGGCTCCAGTTGTAGGCTAATGGCCAAGACAGGGCTCATGCTGGGCTGGGCTAGGCTGGCTGGAGTTGGACCATTGTAGCCACAGGAACAGATGAAGCCGTGCTGTTGGCAACAGTTTGTAACACTGTTGATGACATCTTTTGAGATCTCAGAGCCATTCTATGCCACACACACGTGCACACACACACACACACACACACACACACACACCTGTGCATACTGCTATGCTCTACCTGGGTTCTCAGAGCCGTGCTGTGCCCACACACACACACACACACTTGTGCACACTGCTGTACTCTACCTGGGTTCTTAGAGCTGTGCTGTGCTCACACACACACACACACACACACACACACCTGTGCACACTGCTGTGCTCTACCTGGTAAAGTCCTCTGAACTGAGCTGAGCTTGAGTTCACCTAAGAGGTTCTTGCAAGCTCTTGACCATGTGCAGATGAGGAGGAAGTGACCCCATGCACTTGGTGTCACACAAAGTCCAGGCGGCTTTTCCCATTGTAATATTTCTTGGTTATTTTGTTATTAACGATTACTTATTTGCTGCTGCTGCACCGTCAGTGCCTGCACCCGGGAACCTGGTACCGGGCAATTAGCTGGAAATGTTGGTGCCCGCAGAATTCTTCCTGTCCTGAGATCTCTGTCGTCTGTTCCTCTTGTCATGGTTCTCACCCTGTTGTGTTCAGTGTGGCAATGGAATTCCTGATAGCAGCAAAGTGGGGATAGCCAGTCTCACAGGTCAGGGAGGGTGCTGTGTCAGGGTGAGGTGGTGGGAGAGGTGGCAGAGGTGACTCGGGCATGGGCCACTGTCAGTCATCTCCAGATATTCAGCGGGGCTTCCTCAGTGCACAGCAGACACTGTCCAGTCTCCAGAGTATTCAGCGGGGCTTCCTCAGTGCACAGCAGACACCGTCAGTCTCTAGATATTCAGTGGGGCTTCCTCAGTGCACCATACGGTGTGAGGACTGGGGTGCTGGGCTCCAGCCTCGGTGAACACATCTCTCAGAAAGAACTGGAAGCTAGCTTCCCTGAAACCCCACCTCATCCACAGAGAGTTACACAGGAACCCTTTCAGCCAGAGGTCAACTTCCGTCAAGCATGACCCACCAGAGGCCACTGGGTTTATCAGGGTGGTCAGCTACCTCATTGCTTGTCCCCACTGATGAGGGCCTGGGTCAGACCTCAGACACAGAGAAAGCCTTTCATCCCTCCCCCAGCATCGTTGAAAACAACACCACCAGAGCAGGTTAAAGGTCACATGTCACCTGCTCAGCAGTCCAGCCTCGCTAGGGGAAAAGAGTAGCAGGAGCCCCAGCTCCTCAGAAAAATGGCAGAGACCCCGCAAGCTTACAGAGACTTACTACAAGCTTTGTAGTTTGGGGTGGCTGCAGGGCAGGCAGGGGACCCAGCATGGATCTGTAGGCCACCCTGAGGAATCCTCTCCCAACTGGGGAAAGCAGACCTTTCTGTCCTATCCAGGCTTCCGTTGGTTGGGTGAGGCCCACTCCATGCTATATCTGGGGAGGGCAGAGACTCTACTCATTAGGTGTGAACGCCGATCTCCGTTGACAGTGGCCTCACAGAAGCAGCAGCACAGGGTTGGGCCATATGCCTGAGAACCCATGGCCCAACAACAGAAACCTACCGTCCCTGGATGGGCCAAGCCCTGGCTATGGAAACCTACGAGAGGCCTACCTCAAGCCATGCATCCTGCTCCTTCTGGAAGGTTGTCGCCTGACTGTGTTAGTATTTCCCAGCCCAGGGTCCACACATAGGCTTGTGGGGTCCTGCCAAATGTCACCCCAGGACGACTTGATGACAGCATGGAGCCCACAGTGGATATTTGGGGGCCTCTGAGTCCGGCTGGCTGCCCATGCTGGCCTATTCCTCCCAAGTTCAGTATAAGAAAGAGCATTTTCATGAACCACAAGTGTTAGAAAGGACTGCAGCCAGCTGGCAAGAATCAGAAATAGAAACCCAAGCATGGAAGAGAAGGACGGGGTCACAAGGGCCTCTGCACCATCTGACAGGCTATCAGGAGGAGGTGCACTAGAGGCCAGAGCTGTCTGGAGAGAGAAGGGTGTCCCCAGGGCAGCCTGTCCATCTGCTTGAGTGAGCCAAGGAGACAGGCCACCATGCTGGGGCAAGCTGGGCAGGAGGTCAGGCAGTGCCTGCCAAAGGACCCTGCAGTCAGCAGTTGTCAGATGCACATCCTCTTTGTCCTGTCCAAGTCTGGAATCCATCACAGGCCGAACACACTTGAGGGGAAATGTCCAGGTCATTTCTCCAGCCCTGACCTGAGATCCCAGAGCCTGGTCAGCCGAATGGTTATAGGGAAAGGAGGAGACGGCTCTGGAATCGTGTGAGGCAGGATGGGTTCTCAGGCAGCCAGCGCCCAACAATACTAGTCTGTCCCTACAAGACCAGCATCCCTCTGCTGAATCAGGCCAGGGTGGGTGGCACTGTGGAGCTGAGGTTGCTGGAGTGGGGGCCTCCTGCTGAGGCTCAAAGGCCAAGGCCAGCTGCTCGTGAGACATTAGGAAGAAGTAGGACTTTTGTATGTCCTTCAAAGGGGCTGCTTCTGCACTGCCCCTAGATAATTGTCTCGAGTCAGATTTGCCAGATGCCCCAGTTTTTCAGGGAACCACTCCTGCAGATTCCTACGCTAAATCCAGAGTTTTGAAAGCTGACGTGATCGGCCATCAGCATGTCCGGAAGAGGAAACAAAGGCAGCCTGTCTGTGGCACTGCCTGCCAGGCCCATTGCTCCTCCACAGGCTGGCAGGCGTGGAGCCCTCCTGGGCTCCAGAAGATGCATGAGGTCTCTCCACACCTGCCCACGATGAAGCCAGCAGACGCCACCCGATGGTCTCTGGGCTACCCTTAGACTCCGTCTGTGCCGTAAGAGCACACACCAGCCTCTGAGATGCAGGCCCCTGTCCCCCCACCACCACCCGGATCTGCATGTTGTCTCATAAAAGCAAGAATGGGAGGCCAAAGAGTTGCATTAGAGGTTATCTCGTGGACCAGCAAGGTGAAGGGCCTGGTCACCAGCAGGGGGCTGTAAAAGAACATCCTGGCCTTTGACCTGCATGGCCTCCTCATGGCCATATTTGCTATCCATGTACCTGGGAAATATGTCCTGCAGGTCGTCACACACAAGGAATACAAAAATAAAAGGAAGGTTCAGTTACTCACAGGGGTTTGACATTGGACACTGATGATATCAGATTCGGTGCCCAGATCTGTCTTAATAAATGTCAAGTCTGAGCTATAAAAATATTGAAAAAATAATTTTGTGTGCTTGCACAGGCATGCCTGGCTATGTCCTTTGTGATCTATCAACTTTCCACCATGGCTAGGTAACACGATGGTTGTCTATCTCTTCTTCCTCTCTTTGAGCAATGATGGAGATGACGGTGGTGATGAGAAAGAAGGTGATAAGGCAGTGGTACTGATGGAGACATGATGAGGATAAGGATGCGGATGATGGTGATGTGGATAGAGATGATGGTGGTGATGACGGCAGTGGTGGTGAGGAAGGTGGTGATGGAGACAGTGGTACTACTGGTGATGTGGATGGAAATGATGGTGATGATAATGGTGACGATAAGGATAGAGATGACCACTATGGTATGGCTAACTATGGTAATGGTGTTGTTAAGGAAGATGGTGCACAGGCTTGGTGATGGCACTGATGGTGATGATGGGGTTGGTGATGTGGGTGAAGGTAATCGTGGTGATGTGGATAGAAATAATGATGGTGATGATGGGGTTGGTGATGTGGGTGAAGGTAATCGTGGTGGTGGTGATGTGGATAGAAATAATGATGATGATGATGGCTGTGGTAAGGAAGATAACATAGGCATGTTGTGGCACTGATGGTGTCGTGGGTAGTGTGGTAGTGGGGGTGATGTGGGTAAAGAAGAGTGGGTGGTAGTGTGGATGTGGCTGGAGATGGCAGATGCTCACACAGGCAATGGCAGTGGTACTGGGGATCATATGGATGGAGATTATGATGATGAAGTAAATAAGATGACGGTCATACCAGGTGGTGGTGGCGCACGCCTTTAATCCCAGCACTTGGGAGGCAGAAGCATCAGATCTCTGTGAGTTTGGGGCCAACCTGGTCTACAAGAGCTAGTTCCAGGACAGGCACCAAAGCTCCAGAGAAACCCTGTCTCAAAAAAAAAATGATGGTTAATGATGAGTGTGGATAAGGCAACATGAACACGCATGTGATGTGATATAGAGGAGGGAGAGCTGCAAGTGCCATCCCTGAATGTGACGTAGAGGAGGGAGAAGCTGCAAGCACAGTCCCTTGATCATCATCTTCTTTGCACGCACTGCAGACATCTTTGCTTTAACCCTCTTGATAGTTTTACTCAGGAGCTGTCTCGAGTCCCTCTTCATAAATGAAGAGGTGACGAATTCATAAGTTAAACGTGTCCAGAGTTCTCTAATAAGAGACAAAATGAGGACTTTAACTAGAGCTGTTTGATCCCAGACTCAGGACTGAAACCTTTGATCTTTGCCATGCCTTTGTGCGCTTTGTATCCCCAGTGAATTTCTCTGCCCTTCGAGTCCGCCGAGTTATCTGGAGGCTTAAGAATGTTGCAAGCCTGTGTTGATGCGATAGAAAACAAGATGCCGTTCTCTGCTAAGTACATTTCACACCCAGCACTGCCTCGTCTATAAATACCAGGCTGTGAAAGCGTGTGGTGGGCAGCTCTCGTGTGTAAAGACACGCTTTATCAGAAACTGGGAACTCACAACGTCTTGAGTCTCAAAAAGGAATGGCTGGAGGGAGCAGAGTCACCCAGGAACATTGCTTCCTTGGCCATAGTTAGGGGTGTCTGCTTCTTTTCGCCTGTGAGGTTTCCACCAGGTGTTGGAGGCAGTGTATTCCCCCGGAAAACATCTCACTGTCCCCCACAGTTTTAGGATGATGTCTCTCTACTGTGCCCACTTCCCTCTAAGACATAGTGTTCTCCTATCCTGTGTCACCTTTCAAAGGCATCCCACTGCATCCCTGTCTGGGGCAGGTTGGTGGGTGGGTGGGGTGGGTGGGGTGGCTGGAAATGCACATCAGCTCCTGAGCTTTGCAAAGATGGAGAAGAATACAAAAGGGCGTCCCCCTCCCACCATACCAATACCAGAAGTGTGTAGATGAGGGTAGTGAGGAGGGGAGACCTCAAAGCAGAGGGGCCCTGGAGAACATCACTGCTGAGTCACAGGTCTCTCATCACCTACATCCCTGCGTCAAACTGTCTGCTGTGGGGAGAAGCTGTGTGTCCATGTTCGTACTTCTAATACTGGCCTCGACTGTTTATCTGGAATTCACCTTCAGGAAAACTGGGGAGAAAAGCTCTCCATAGGAAATCAGAATTGGTGTCAAACAAGAGATGTAGGTCACAGGTCACCTGATATTTAACACAGGGGGATCCTTTAATCAAGGCCTATGTTGTCTACAGTGTATAGACAGAAGTTTCTGTTCCGCCAGGCCCCACAACTGTTTGGTCCCAAATAAACACACAGCAGTCAGTATTATACCATAAAATGTTTGATCTATTGTTCTGGCTTATTACTAACTAGCTCTTACAACTTAACCCATAATTCTTATCTGTGTTCACCCACCTGGCTTGTTACCATTCCTCAGTGAGGCATTCTCCTCTTGTTTCCTCTACATCTGGCTGATGACCATGTCTCTGCCTTTCCTCTTCCCAGAATCCTCCTCGTCTGGTCATCCTGCCTATACTTCCTGCCTGGCTACTGACCAATCATCATTTTATTAAATAATATACAAGAGCATTATCCCACAGCTTTTCCCCTTTTTTTTTTCTTTTCAAAACAAGAACCCTGAATCTAATCTCCTTTGTTTAGCTTTTTTCTTCACCATTATCCATAACAACTTGTAATGAACACTCTAAACAAAGACAAACATTCATAATCCATTTGGGGGGGCAGAATGTAGGTGTAGCTTTCTAGGCTACTTCCTTCTGGTTGGGGGCACAGGTAATCTTTGGGGAGAAAATTTAGATTTATAGTTAAATCCTGATTGGAGTATTCTGTGAGGCTGGACCACCTCAACCAGTCACCTCGAAGCTGTTCTGGATGCAGAATTCAGAGGAAACTGCAACAGAGACACTCTGAGATGTGGGATCATCTGGACCATCCGCTCCTATCAGAGATTTTTCAAGGGGTCTTCCTCAATCAAGCCTGATTTTTCTTAACCCAGAATGAATCCATAGCCTCTCATTTCCTGTGGAAATAAAAGCAGAACCTCTTTCCCAAAGTAATATTTTTAACTTAAATTTTGACGTCAAGGCATTTGTAAAATATATAGGTTGGTTTTAATCCAGCAGCATTTATAACCAATGTCTTTTAGCAGCTGTTGCTCCTTCTCAGCAGTCAGACAATTCAAAGACAACACAATAAGATACACTATCCAGATTCTCTGTGTGTTTTCCATCTTCACGTGGCTTTTTTTATTACTCTAATTTTTTAAGGGCTTTTCTATCCTTTTACTTTTCTCTCCCAAGCCTATATATATTTTTAAACACACTGTAAACCATTTACAGATTTTTTTTCTCATCTGAATCTGTCTTTACTGTATCTTTTTCTGGCCACATGAGTCTTTGATCTGCTAAACCGCGTGGCTAGGATTAAGGCGGCAGCTTTGACAACTGACTCCACACCATGCCTTGGCTTCCTGAGAGTTTAGCTTTATAGTGGAGGTACTGGTGGGAGCCAAGTTCATTGCCACAACTCTGTGGAGTTTCTAGGTCCACGTCACTATCAAGAAGCATGCTGCCAGCTGCTCATAAACACCATTTCAGTGTTTGGTAGCAGGGCCTCTTTAAAGAGCCGCACAGTTTTTGCTGCTAATGCTGAGTCAGGAAGTCTTTCTTAAAGGAGCTGCACCTCTGCTTGCCTCTAGCAAACAGAGCCCACCCAAGAAAATGCTGCTGCCAAGTACCATGCTTGACTCTGTTCTTTTGTGTCTAAAATCCCTTTCCAAGCTCTCTCAGGTTTATGTGGATACAGTTGCCAAACTTTGGGTGCCATTTGTAGAGGGAAATTTCTGTCCCACCTGGTCTCACAGCCATTCAGTCCCAAAGAAACACATAGAGGCTTATATTATTTATAAAATGTTTGGCCTATTTCTCAGAATTATTACTAACTAGCTCTTACAACTTAAATTAACCCATAATTCTTATCTATGTTTGACCACGTGGTTTATTGCCTTTTCTCAGTAGGACATTCTCATCTTGCTTCCTCTGTATCTATCTGGCTTGCAACTGCATCTCTGTCATTCCTCTTCCCAGAATTCTTCTAGTCTGGTCATTCCACCTATACTTCCTACCTTGCTACTGACCAATCAGCATTTTATTAAACCATTATGAGTGACAAATCTTTACAGTGGACAAGAACATCATTTCACAGCAACAGTGCTGTCCCCATTAGTCCACAAAGGGAGACTGGGATTCACGGTGGTGCACACCTGTAATCCTGCACTCACAGAGTAGAGTCATGGTGGTACACACCTGTAATCCTGCACTCAGAGTAGCGTCACAGTTCACACCTGTAATCCTGCACTCACAGAGTAGAGTCACAGTTCACACCTGTAATCTCGTACTCACAGAATAGAGTCACGGTGGTGCACACCTGTAATCCTGCACTCACAGAGTAGAGTCACGGTGGTGCACACCTGTAATCCTGCACTCACAGAGTAGAGTCACGGTGGTGCACACCTGTAATCCTGCACTCACAGAGTAGGGTCACAGTGGTGCACACCTGTAATTCTGCACTCAGAGTCACAGTGGTTCACACCTGTAATCCTTCACTCACAGAGTAGAGTCATGGTGGTGCAAAGGGAGCTGCAGAGATGGCTTTGTTGGTAAAAAATGCTTGCTTCTGGGCAAGTGTGAAGACCTGAATTCAGGTCCTAGCAGTGACATACAAAGTCAAGCATGGTAGCATGTGCCCTGGTCCCAGAGCTGGAGAGCTACAGACAGCTTGGTAGGCTACTTCGATTTGCTGGCTGACCAGACTAGCTAAGTCATTGAATCTCAGCTCAGTAACAGACTGTCTCAAAAAATAAGGTAGAGGAAGATTAAAGAATATACCCAATGTCAGTCTCTAGCCTCCACGGGCATGCACACACATGTGTACCCACACACACACAACACAAGCAAAATAGAAGAATGTATAACTAGTACTAATTATCTAAGAAGTGGGATGGCCTCTACCTGTGTGTTTTCAAATAGACAGACAGACAGACGCTACTTGTGGGAGGACACACCCAGCACTGGGGAGCCAGAGTAAAATATGCTAAATATGCTTCAGTTCAGCTTTAATGTTTTGTTTTTTTGCTTACCAAGATGTTTTTAAAATTGTATCTTTAGAAGACACTCCTGAAAACTAAAGGCAAAGGACCAGCAAGTCCTGACCCGACCACACAGCAGGCAATATTTGAATGATTCAAGTCATGATGATTTACGTGTATGCCTGTGTGTGCCCTAAGACTAAAGGAAAGCCTTGTGAACATAAACACATGAGCTTGATCCTCAGAACCCACACAGCCAGTATAGTAGAATGTGCTTGTAATCCCAGTGCTAGTGAGGAAGAAACAGTGGATCCCTGGAGCTAACTGGCCAGGCAAACCTAGCCAGCTCAGTCAGCTCCAAGCCAGTGAGAAACCATGTCTCAAAATAACAAGATGGGTGGTGGCTGAGGAATGATGCAAGAAGCCATCCTGTGTTCCCACTGTCCTGCCCAGTCCCACAGCCATTCAGTCCCAAAGAAGCACACAGAGGCCTACATTAGTTATAAACTGGTTGGCCTATTGGCTCAGGCTTATTATTAACTAACTTTTACATCTTAATTTAACCCATAATTCTTGTCTGTGTTAGCCACATGGCTTGGTAGCTTTTATCAGTGAGGCATTCTCATCTTGCTTCCTCTGTGTCTGGGTGATGACTGCAGACTGAGCCTTTCCTCTTCCCAGAATTCTCCTATTCTGGTCACCTCACCTATACTTCCTGCTTGGCTACTGGCCAATCAGTATTAAACCAATACAAGTAACAAATCTTTATAGGGTACAAGGCCATTGTCCCATAGTACTACTGGCTAGGGAGGGCAGGGCACATTGTCTCCCAGTAGGGGAACGACAATAACCCAAAGATGACTGGGCCTCTGTGTACCAGCAGACCAGGCACACACATGACCACACTGACATCTCACTGTCATTAATAAAGCCTGCCCAATCACCCACTAGAAATTAAGAGAGCCTGGCCTTATTAATTTGGTACAACCTAAAGGGCATCTCTGGGAGCATCTCATTCCCTCTTCCCCACCAAGAAAATTTTGTGAGAACATATTTATGGCTTTCATTAATATTCATATGACTTTGAGGGTTTTTACCGTGATTTATGAAACTCAGAGTAACTGTGAACAGCGTGCACAATAGCTGCTGTGTTCTACTCGGAATGCCGGTCCCTCCTGTTCTGTTACATGCTGGGCTTTCGGCTACAAGAGCCTAAGTGAAAATAAGTGAAGGCTCAATTTCATTGTGCATGGGGAATACTTCATGAAATACAAGAAACACTTCAAATCTCTTCAGTAATGTTCAAAACTCGAGTGGGGGCAGGGTGGGACCCACAGTCTGTGCCATTTGGTTGCTAAGAGCAGTTCTAACAGCCAACTGAGTCCAGCCGCATGCAAAGTTTCTCCTTTGGCGGTTTCATACATGTCTGTGATGTGTTTTGGTCATTTTCACCCTCCCCATTACTCTCTCATCCCCCTCCCACCAAACATCTTCCCTACAAGTCCCCCATCTTCCTTGCATGTCTTTTTGTTTAGTTGGCTGGTTAGTTGACTAATTAGTTGGCTGGTTAGTTGGATGGTTAGCTGGCTGATTAGTTGGTTGGTTAGTTCTCTGGTTAGTTGGCTGATTGGTTAGCTGGTTAGTTGAATGGTTAGTTGTCTGGTTAACTGGCTGGTTAGTTGGTTGGTTAGCTGGATGGTTAGTTGCATGGTTAGTTGGTTAAATGGTTGATTTTTTTTTTGTGATCCTTTTTGTGACTCAGTAGTCTTGCATGAGTGTGAGTAGAGCAATGTGGTGATTTAAATAAAAATGGCCCCCATAGGGTCAGAAGGAAAGACCCTATTAAGAAGTCTGTGGCCTTGTTGGAGTGGGTGTGGCCTTGTTGGGAGAAGTGTGTCACTGTGGAGGTGAGTGTTGAGGTCTCAGGTGTTCAAGCTACACCCACTGTGGAGGTCTCTTCCTGCTGCTGGAGGATTCAGATATAGAACTCTGAGCTCCTTCTCCAGCACCATGTCTGCCTGCATGCTGCCTTGCTCCCCACCATAATGATAGTGGGCTGAACCTCTGAATTGTAAGTCAGCCCCAATTAAATGTTTTCCTTTTAAGAGTTACCGTGGTCATGGTGTCTCGTCAGAGCTGTAGAAACCCTAACTAAGAAAGGTAGTCCCTAGAGCATAGGCAATTAACATTGACTTCTGAAGAAAATGACCCCTCTCCCCCAGCAACCATCAAGTGCTAAGGGCCATTCAGGGAGGGGTGTGGCCTCATGAGCTCCTCCCCATCCCTGATAAGATGTTGAAGGCTGGAAGTCTTGAAGGTAACGCCCCTGCTAACAGCATCTCACAGCATTCTCCCCGTCCTCCAGCTCCCATGTTCCTTCTGTCCCCTCTCCCACAGGGTTCGCGGAGCCCTGCCGTCGGTGACGCAGATGGCCTGTTTAGGGCTGAGCACTCCACAACCAGCAAAGAGCTCTTCAGTGAGCTGCTGCAGAAGGCTCTGGGGGTCTCACATAAATAGGGCTGTGATTTCACAATCAGTCCCCAAAACAATTAAAATGAAACTTTGCCTCATTTTAATGAAGCAAAGACAAAATCGGGCTTTGACAGACAATTACCTGAATGTCCAGGACCCTCATCTGCAGAGCTGGCTAGAGCGAGTGGTGGCTAATGCTTGAGTCTCTGGTGGAGAGTAGTAACCCGGTGAGATGAAGAGCTAGCTCGGTCTTCTCATCTATGTGTAGGGTTCTGGGTCCCAGCAAGGAGAAGGCTCTGCCTCCTTTCTGCTATAGAGGTTTGTGTTACCTGGGCAACGGGTGTAACTTGAGTAGACCCCTTTCGTATCCAGTGCCTTGGGATCTGTCCCTAACACCATAAATAAATCTGTCTGCCCTACCCTTGGACTGTGACGTCAGGTTTCATTTGCTCATCTAGTAATTATGAGGCGCCTGCTGCATACACCTTCCGATCCATATGTGCGACTTTGGGTACAGGCTGCCCTATCAGATTCCTGAGGCCCAGCCAGCTATGTGAAGCATCATTGTGATGCTGGATGCCAGTGAGGCAAGGCAGGAGAACATGGGGGCAGGGCCGTCTGGGAAAGGCAGAAGACCAAGAAAACCTGACTGTCTGTCAGCTGTGGGATCAAGATCAGGCACCAAGAACATTTGAGTTTTATGTGCACACGGCTGAGACCACAGGAAGCTGCGAATGTGTTTAGATGCAAACATCTTCTTACCTCTGGGCTTCAGTGAGAGACGGGTTTTAAAAGGAAATTGCCTTTCTTGGCCAGCTACCATCTTACTGGCTGCAGTCACGGCCAAGAATAAATCCACCGGTCTCCATCCTGGCATGTGGGCAGAGGGATGGGGGAGGCATGGCTGTCATGACTCGGAACCCTTCACTCGAAGAAGAAGAAGCAGGAGCTACTTGCTGCAGGCCATGCAGACTCCCAGCAGGGAACAAAATGAGAAATTGCAACCTGTCCTCCTGGGAAAATCTCTGGATTTAATATGGCGCAAGGAGAAAGCACAGAAACACTTCACCAGAGATCCTTGGCCTGCTGGACAGGCTTGATCCTGAGGATTATATGAGCAGCTTTCGAAATGCCAGGGCAGGGACCAGGGAGGCCTATGAGTGACAGCCTTTAGCCATGGAATAGTCAACTCCTTCAGAGGCCAGTGCCCAGAGAAGAGGCCAGTGTGTGGGTATGGAGGCCTGTATGAACTTCCGTGTGTTGATCTGTCTGCATGGATCTTCTTACTGTGTGTGTGTTTGAACATGCGTGTTTGTATATGTGTGGTTCTATGTGTGTATTGTGTGACGTGTATGCATGTTATGTTTCTGCATCTATGTGTAGTGTGTCTGTATCCGTAACTAGCTGTGGATGAGAACAAATGAGCCCAGTTTGAGTGTGATGCTCTCTGAGCTACTCTTGCCCCTTGCTCCCCACATCCTCACCGACAGCCTTTGTCCAGATTTATAACTGTGGGGTGTCACCTTGTGGAACATCTCCTGTCCCCTGACAGGTGCTGTGTCCTCCTGCTGCCGCCATGTGCCAGGCACACCTCACCCTAGGCTGAGGGCCTTTTCCGAATGGTCCTTTCTCTGTCCCTTCTTCCCTCCCTCTCCCCCACCCTCTTATACACACATCTGGAATCCAGATGTGGTTCTGCCTCCATTGCTTCCTCACTTGAATACACTGAGAGTAACCCCAGGTGTCAGCAACTGGAAGCCACATGGTGAATCTTTCCAGCTTCAAGTTCATTTGAGCAAGGCAAATACTCGATGTGGGAGGATCTGGAGCCTCCCCGCTGCTTCCATCCTTTCCTGAGGACAGAACGGCCGGCTACAACCATCCCCAGGTGAACACAGACTCCGGTGCGGCGTCGTACATTATTTTAATGCAGACATCACTTTAAACCAGTCTTTTGCCATCTGTTCTGTCCTCTAATAACAAACACAAAGGAGCCCATGGCTCCTCAGTGGGGAGCGGGTGGAAGGGCTGTCTAAGCTCCCACTCCCCACTCCACAGCTATGCAATGCTTTCCTCATTCTCCAGACACAAATCACAGGGAAGTGCTCTCCCCTGGCCTGCCGACTTCCTTCACACAGTATTTCTTCTCCACAAGGTAAACTATGAAAGAATCAGAGCGTCCAAGGTCTGTGCAAAGAGCCCCTGGCCACAGGGCTCAGTGGCTCACGGCTGCTGTGTTTCAGAAAGCGCTGTTGAGTGGCCCAGAAGATGACCAAAACACAATAAATTTCCTTTAAAACAAAAACAAACAAAGAAGCAGAAAAACCTTAACTGTGTGGTGGGTTCTTTTCAGCACAGCTGTAACTAAATGATCCTGTAGCCAGAAGGATGGAGCAGTAGCCACAGGCTAAGCAGCAGCATCTGTCCTGGGACGACTAGAGACACTTGCCACTCGCTGGCACCAGAGGGCTCCCCTTCATCCAGTGCTTCTAGGCCAGCGTCATTCAAGATATGACTGTTAAGTTTAAAATCCCTGACTAATGGGAGGGAATTCCACCGCCAGGGATGTAATAAGACAATCAAACCGAATTAATAAATCCAGGTTTAATCTGAGCAAAGCATTCTCAGGACTGTTCTGAACCCCACCTTCAGGGTGCCAAACAGTGGGTCCCTCCCCTGGAATTGCCTCAGTCCAGACTCCACCCCTAAAAAAGCTTGCTTTTGGAACCTCAAAGCCCGCCCCCAGTGACACACTTCCTCTAACAAGGCCACACCTTTTAATCCTTCTAATCCTTTCAAACAGTTCCACTTCCTAGTAACCAAGTGTTCAAATATATGGGCCTATGAGAGCCATTCTTGTTCAAAACACCACATTCTACTCTGTGGTCCCCATATGATTCTAGCCATATCAAACTACAATGTGCATTCAGCCCAACTTCAAAGGTCCCCATAGTCTCAACACTGTTTTAAAGTCCAAAGTTCAAAGTCTGTGAGACCCAAGGCTGTCTCTTATCTGTTCCTATACCCAGATCTATGGAGTCCCCCATACACCAACAAAGAGACCGAGTCCCATATGTAAAAGCAAAGAGCCTTTATTCTTACACAAGTTCACAAACTCAGACTCTCCATGTGTTCAATATATTGGCACCATTGGAGAGCCCCAAGCTCAATTGAGGTGGGGGGTTTTTATAATAGCAGAGGTTGGGGTGAGGAATTTCTAAGGTTCAGAACCCCTATTTGGCTGACATTTGTCTAGGGGTGCCCTGGTGAAAAGCGGTGGGGGTGTGCTGGCAGGGGATCCTATCTACAATGCTTGGAACATTAAGAATTTCCTTTGGATGGTCTGTTTCTGGTTGGAGCATGGGTAGTCTCAGATTGTGGTCTCTCTTGGAACCAGGTATTGTCTTATGATAAACTGAGACTCAGGCCTTCCTGTTGGTCTATAGGGCCTGTCTTGGCAGGTGTGTACCAAGCTGCCCTGGGTCCTACAACTGTAACCCCAGTAAAATCAAAAAGCAGATCACACTTCCAATGGCACAGAACATACATTACCATTCCAAAAGGGAGGAAATGGAGCATTGTAAGGAAAGACTGGACCAAAGCAAAAGCGAAAACCAGCTGGGCAGACTCCAAACTCTGCGTCTCCAAGTCTAAAGTCAAAGCATTCTTCCCATCTCCAGCTCCTATCAGTTTTGCTCTCTCTCTTGGGCTGGCTCCACATATGGTATGCAGTTCTCTTTGGCAGGGATCACACCACCCTGGCATCTCCAGCAATCCTGGCTTCACCTTCACAGTGTCACACAATAGCCTCCCTGAGCTCCCATGCAGGGACACCCCTGGCGCATGATTGGCCTCAGTGACTCTCCTGAGCTTTGGTGGGAGACCACACAACCCCTCTCTTGTGTTCACAACTCTAGAGCCAGAACCACTTGGCCGAAGTTGTCAAGTTCAGCTGCCTTCTGGAGATGGAACTTGCCCCCTGGTTGTTGATGGCTCCTTTCACTGTCCTTTAAAGCCTTTTAACAAGTTGGAAGCTTAGCTGTGTGGGGTTGTGCCCTGAGGTCACCACTCCCTTTTCTCCATTTAGCATTGATCAGTCTTTCCTTTAACCGTTTTATCTCCTTGAGCACTGGAACTCTGTCTTCTACATTTCACTTCCTGGTGCTCTTTTTCTCATCAATTGTGCATTTTGCATTTTTTTCTTTATTCTGTTGCTCCTTCTCATTGCAGATCTACCTAAGAGTGACCACTAATAGCCACATAACACAGGCAATACTAGGCAGTCATGAAATCTCTTCCAAGGCCATTAATCCAAACTCTCTGTAATGAGGTCTGGCGCCCTCTTGAGGAAGAGACCTGGTCAGTCATCCTCATCAACTTAGATCATGAAACCCAATATGGACAAGTGCAACAGAACCATCATATACGGACTGCCCACGCATGCTTCAGCATTGCCGGGGCATAAGTTGCTGTGGGAACTCCTTCAGCTAATGGCCTTTGGGATACCAGCCCACTATAAATGCAGATGAAATGCATGTGTGGTTCTCTTGGCTGCTGGATTTGATTCCAGTTCCCAGCACACACAGGACTGCAGATCCCTCTTCTTTTTGTAAGTTTATCCCCAAATAAATAAACCTTTGTTATACTCCATTTCGGGCTATTGTGGAACTTTTTTGTATGCCAACAAAATGGCGCCCAGTGTGGGGTAACTACATCAACATAAAACCTGAGAGAGTTTAGGAAGGAATTCTAGACACAAAAGAACAGAGTTCTTCTTAGCTTCTTAGCATAGCTTCTTAGTAGCAGCATTTTTCTTGGGTGGACTCTGTTTGCAATGATATGGGATTCCCCTCTGTATGCCGTGAATATGTTTTATTACCATTGGTTAATAATAAAGCTATTTTGGCCAATGGCTTAGCATAACATAGCCAGGCTGGAAGATATAAAGAGAGAGAGAGAATAGGCAGAGTCAGAAAGATGCCATGTAGCTGCCAAAGGAGAAAGACGTCAGAACAGAACCTTACCCAGTAAGTCACAGCCTTGTAGCAATACACAGATTAATAGAAATGGGTTAATTTAAGATCTAAGAGTTAATTAATAAGAAACCTGAGCTACTAGGCTAAACAGTGTTGTAATTAATACAGTTTCTGTGTGATTATTCGGGTCTGGGCTGCCTGGAAACAAAAAAAAATCAGTCTTATTCTACAATAAATTTCATTCCATTCAATTTCATACTACATCACAGCCTGGCACGGAACTTAAAATATTGAGGGCCGGGGATGTAGCTCAGTTTGTGGAGTGTTTGCCTAACATTCATGAAGCCGTGGGTTCAGTTCTCAGCACTGTATAAACTAGACTTACCAATTCGTGCCTGTCACTCTAGGACCTAAGAGGCAGAGGAGGATCAAAGAATTCAAAATCATTCTCAGTTACATAGCAGATTTGAACTCACCTGAGCTACCTGAACTCCTGCCTCAAAATAATTAATAATAATAATAATAATAATAATAATAATAATAATAATAATAATAAATCTTGAAATGTTGTACCTTGTACCTCCCTGTTACCTGATGTGCCCCTGGACATGAAGTTGGTTGTAGCCGGAGACTGCTCATTCATTTCCCAACCGCCCAGATCCAAAGAATCACACAGCAACTATATTAATTACAGCACTGTTTGCCAATAGTTTATGTATTTCTAACTAACTCTTACATCTTAAATTAACCCATTTCTATTAATCTGTGAACCACTATGAGGTTGTAGCCTACCAGTAAGGTTCTGGCTGGCAGCTGGCATCTTTCTCCTTCGGCAGCTACATGGCATCTCTCTGACTCCACCTACTTTCTGTCTCTGTCTCTGTTTGGATTTCCCGCCTGGATTTATTCTACTAAGCCATTGGCCAAAACAGCTTCTTTAATAACCAATGGTAATAAAACATATTCATAGAATACAGGGGGATCCCACACCAGTTGGTAGTGCTCGGTAACCCCCGCCTACTGATTGCCCTTCCGCTATCTGAGCCCATTGTATCTCCAATTCTTAAAACCTTCAAAGGATTGGGGAACCATACATGAATACCAAAGTAGCAAGGACTTTTGTTCAGAAGAGAAAGTGCAAGGTAGACATAGGCAGGGAGTGGCAGGTGTGAGCCAGGGCGCTCAGGAGTCCACGTATTCCTGGAGACTCTGGGTCCTTGAGGAAGAGACATTGGTTGGTTGTAGGGTGGGGTCTGAGTGGTTTCTGCTCTGATAAGCTTTTGACTGACATATGGAAACTTGAGCCTTTTGTGAAAACATGGAATATTTTCATCCTATGCATAGGCATTAGGTGGTAAATAGGAATTTTTCTCTAAAAGATCACACTAGGACACGGGTTACCTTATTGTACATACACCTAAAACCTGTTCAGACTGGATCAGCTCTTTTCCTCTGGGCTACAGTTGACCACCATAGGGAAGTGACGTTCTTAGGGCAGAGTGACTGGCTGCTTTGTTGGGGAAGAGACAAGTGTGTTCTATATGAGAGAGATGTCGCTAAGCCGTTGCAGCTGTATCCGCGCTGCTCTAAGAGTGTGGCCAGGCATCAGGCCCGCAAGGCGTCAGGATGAGTGTGTCAGCCCCACCCCTGCAGCAGGCTCATGACTCCTTCCTTGTGTCTTTCAGATCAGATCTGACAAGGACAATGACATTCCCATCCGGTACAGCATCACGGGTGTGGGGGCTGACCAGCCCCCTATGGAGGTCTTCAGCATTGACTCCATGTCTGGCCGCATGTATGTCACCCGGCCCATGGACCGAGAGGAAAGAGCCTCTTACCATGTAAGTATCCATATATGGAACATAGCAATAGTGGGTAGTAGATAGATTGTCCACCCTTCCACAGCCTTCCACCCCGGTAGGGTGTCAGCAGCAAGGCTCACTTCCGTCTGGCCACAGGGTCCTAAGCACAGGAGGACCCTGGCACCTACCAGATCAGACAGATTTACTCAACAGAATCATCGAAACACGACGGTCAGGCCCGACCCCAGCACTTGCAGGCCAGAGTGAGCTTTAACTCTACACGCTGTCTCTCTGAGAGCCTCTAAGACAACAGCCGCACAGAAAGGAGGAACAGTCAGAAAAGAAAGGCTGTAGGGTCTCAGCCTCCTCCTTGCCCCACCGGCACTGGACATGAGGGGACAGCCAGGTCTTTACCTCTCTCTGAAGTGATGGCCAAGAGACACTCTGCCTGGTTCCTCGGGCTTTGTGAGGGCCAGGTCCAGCACTTGACCTCTGGGAGCCTCGGGTGAGCCACCGAGGCCACCCTGGACTCAGGTCTCTCCCCAGCACGAAGAGATCTCAGCTGTGACATGGTTATAATGACATCCACCCTATCAGGTGGATAGATCAGAGGTGTGGTCAGGATGTTGTGTGTGCCTGTGGCTAAATGCCAAGATGTTGAATGCCCAACACTCTGACCATCATCTGAGAACAAAGGCAGAGTTCTCGGTTTCTGCCCCCTGCCGTCATATTAATTGCCGAGGCTTCTTGCTTCAGCTCTGTGCTGATTGCAGGCTGACCCTACTGTTCCTCGGTCTGATGGCCGTTTGTTCAGGACTGGTCATCCATCTCTCCTCTCCAGAAAGAGGCTCCATGTGCGTATCCACACTAACAGAGCCTGGCCCTGAAGCTGCTTACTGCCCATCTGTGTAGAGGCAGGGATTACAGGAGGTTGAGTCTGTCACTGGCAATGGTTACCAACCCCAACCAGCCCCTAAAGAGTCTTGAGGAGCGGGGTGGTATGCCCAAAGGACTGGCAAAGCAACCTCAGGAAAGCCACAAAAGTCTCCTGCCCCGAGATGGCTACCCGAGCCTATAGCTGCAGTTTATAGTCCCCAGAGCAGGAGCTGCTGCCCATCCCATGGCTTCTGTGGAAGAGCTGAGACACAAGAGTGACCCCGGTCAGACTCAGAGCACCAGTCCTTCAGATGCCCCTCTTCAGAGACACTTCATGGTCTTTCCAGACACCCCCTTATCTACTCTCTTCATGTCTCATCTGTCTGTTCATCCGCTCACGCTTACATACACCTTCCCATCCACTCACCATCCAGTCACCCACCTATCCAGGTAAATATCTAACTGCTTATCATACCCTCTTCCCATCCAGCCATCTACTTATCATCCATCCACCTGCCTCTCCACCTGTCTATTTATCCACCCATGCTCCTCCCACCAATCCTTCCACACCTGCCCACCATCTACCCATCCATACACCCACCCACTTGTCCATCCTCACCACACATCCTTCCTTCCATATAAGGTTTACTTCTTGAGCATTCGACATATGTTGGTTCCCGTGTTAGGTGCTGGGAAAACAAGAATGACTGGAGTAAACATGGGCCAAGTTTTGGGGAATGTGCACCGTTCTAAGCTGAGGAACAACTGAATTTTTCATGGCCCAACACCCCTGAGGAAGATTGGGTCCCAGGTTTTCAGATTCAGACACAAGCTGTGGGAAGAAGCAGGGGTGATGCTGGTACCAACAGCATCTCCCTCTTTGTGCCTGGAGATGCTACCTAGCATCCTCACTTTCCTTCAGTGGTGATGCTGGTACCAATAGCATCTCCTTAGCTGTGCCTGGAGATGCTATCTGAGCATCCTCACTTTGCTTCTCCTGTGGTGGAGGCCAAGGTCAGGGAACAAATCATCTTGTTGGTTTGGGGGAGAAAGAGACTCCCTCAGGATCCAGAGTTAGAAAGTCATCGTGTCCTTTTTGAGCAGAAAGATGACTTTGTTCCCAGGCTGAAGAACCGGGGAAGCAGAGTTGGAGCAGGTCTCTGCCCCAGACTTCATGTTTGAGGCTGAGGCTTGGCTCAGGTGCAGACTCGAGCAGGTGGTAGTAAGTTCCCAGCTTGGCTGCTGGTTTCTACACAAGAAGGGTCAGTGCCTCCCGCAGGGGCCTCATGGGGCCTTGCCTCACTCTGTGAAGTCCAAGTAACACTTGGCAAAACTATGGCAAGGACCACTCTGGCAGGCCTCCTCTCCCCGCCTGTCCTTCTGCCCGCCTCATGCATACACATCTTCTGTAATGCGTCCTTTAAAGACGTCTGTGCCCAAGTCGGGGGGGGGGGGGGCTCAACAAGATGTGGGATCGAAGTTGGGAAAGAGACAGAGCAGGCATAGCCCATCCTGCTCACCATTACCTTCCCTGGGGGTCAGATCACCTGAAGTCAGCTCTGTATCGGAGGAGCACGTGGCTTCCTCACGGGCCACGGAAGGAAGCCACTCCCTGATTAAACTTACTTCTTCCAAGATTAGACAGATTCATTTTTAATTAACATGGTCTATAAGAGAAAGCCCCTGGCCTGAAGAGTCTCTGCTTTCTGCTTCCTCCTCTCCCTGAGGCCTTGACTTGAGGACCCTATCAAGTCGTCTGATTTCCCACTAGAATGTTCTATCTGCCCTGTGCTTCAGGGCATCTCCAAAATTGCTTTCTTGCTTCTGGGATGTAGTAGCTGTTGGCAGGGCTGTCCCAGGCAGGACGGCAACAGCTGGGCCTTCTTGGGCTCCGTTCCTCCGCATCTTCAATAATCTTCCTACTGGAAGATTTCAGGCCTGCTACCTTCAGCCGGTGGTGATCAGTGTGCCGCCCACTCTGCTGTCCCTGCCCCTGCTTGTCATGTGTACAGCACAGGCATGAAGCGGAGGGTGGGCCTCTGGTCCAAAATGTAACAAGGATTTCAACAAACATACATGCTAAACGGCACACTGTGAGCACAGGGCATCCGTGACTGACAGGTCCTACGTGTCCACCTTTGACAAGGTGTGAGGATGATGTCATTTCTGCAGAGACCAGGCATGAAAGCCCACAGGTCTCACCTCTCAGTCTTGCCCAGGCGGGAGCTCCCAACACAGCTACTCCAGTTACCTGGGGGAGAACCCTCCTTTCCTCACCATCTCCCTGACTCTAGTTCTCCCGAGCTCGGCCTCAGAGCCATCCCACTGCGGATCCCAGCCAGCTACTCTCCATACCTCTGGAAAGGGCCTTTCCTGAGTTGCTTATCAATTGTCAGGACAGATATGTCTGGACAGGAGCCTTCTAGCTCCACCTTCGAGGCTGGTCCAGGTGTAGGAACTGGAGGCCAAGGTGGCTGCCCTGGGGGTGTCATTCCCCGGGATGAATGGTCCCCAAGCCCTCTCTGATGCTGCCATATCTCAGTCAGCCTTGTGCATGGACTCTAGACCCTACCCCCAGGGACTTCAGGAGCATTTTTCTTGGCTGACATATTCCTAACACCAGGCTCTGTCCTTGAAACTGGACAATTTTGAAATGAGATCCGTAGAAAGGGGATACAGGCTGTAAGGGTCCCCAAGGATCCAGGACCTTCACCTAGACCTTCACCCTACAGAGGAAGCTGAGGTTCCTCTGGAGTCCCTGGACCTCTCCAAAGATGTGTGTAGAACCCCACATTCATCTCCCCACCAGCAGGAGGAAGCCCTGAGGACTGGGGATAATGTCAGGATGGACTTCTACCATCTGTCCTCAGACTGAATGCTGTCTCTACGAAACCTCAGACTGAATCCTGAGCTCCAGGAGTCTTCTCCTGCCCAGCCATATTGCTTCCCTAGTACTGGGATTGAAGGTGTGAGCTACCACTTGGCTCTGTTTCTCTTTTTTGATTAATTCAATCTCACTAGTCCAGGGTGACCTTGAACTCAGAGATCCCCCTCTGTCTGCCTCTGTCTCCTGAGTGTTGGGATTAAAGGTGTGTGCCACCACTGTCTGACCTCTATGGTTGACTAATGCAGCTAGCTCTGTGCTCTGATCTTCAGGCAAGCTTTATTTGTTAAAGCACAAACATACATCACCACAAATCATTACCCTGAATGTGGCTGCCTACTCTGACGTGTCTGTTGCTCCGTAGCTCCGAGCCCACGCGGTGGACATGAACGGCAACAAGGTGGAGAATCCTATTGATCTGTATATCTATGTCATCGACATGAACGACAACCGTCCCGACTTCATCAACCAGGTCTACAACGGCTCTGTGGATGAGGGCTCCAAGCCAGGTAAGCTTGGCAGATGTGTTGGCTTTGTTTCTTGGGAGACTGCACAAATCTTTACAACCCCCATCCTCGCACACCTCAGGGTATCCAGACACTGCAGAGAGTGGACGCTGTAGCAACAGGGAATAGCCTGGTGGGCCTCAAGCCCTGGTGCAGAAGGAGAAGGGAAGAGGGGACTATTGAGAAAGAAACGATGGACTGTAGCCAAGGGGGTAAACTTTTTACCAGACTAGAATTGATACGAAAGTTTTAAGAAAGAATAGACATGGACGGAAAGACAGCAGAAGAGTGGACAGACCAAGGAGTGGGGACATTTTATAGCAATTAAGAGAAGTTACCTGGCCACTGTTCGTCTGCGTGGGGTCTCATCTGAATAGGTAGGAGATGTTCACTATCTAGTAGTTAATGTTGTGGGGTGCGAGTGTGAACGTGGGTGTCCCCATGTTAGTACACACATGCGAGTGTGTATATGGAGGGCAGAGGCTAACCTTGGGTATTGTTCTTCACGTTACCACCCACCCTGTTTCTGAGACAGGGTCTCACTCATCCAGAAATCTCTGCACCGGCTAGACTGGCTGGCACAAGCCTTGGGTGCGTGGCACAAGCCTCGGGGGTGCGTCTGTCTGCGCCTCCCCAGCGCTGGGGTTTTTAGCATGTTTCTCTGTGCCTGGTTATTTCACATGGGTTCTAGAGCCGGACACAGGTCCTCATGCCTGCAAGGCAAACACGTCACCAGCTGAGCATCTAAGGCAGTAAATGGTGCAATACCACTTGTCCTCCAGAAACTGGCCATCTGGGCTGAGACCCGGCAGTCACTAGGAGAGTGAGACTCTAATTGTTTGTATCCTGGGTCAGGCTCCAAGAAGTTAGGCTTAGATTGTTAGGGCAGGAGATTTTCCCGTGGCCTTTGGTCTTTTTGTCTCTGTGGTAACATGTAGACTAGGCACTGAAGTGCAGGAGAGGGGACCATGTGTTAGAAAAGAACCTAGGAAAAGAAGAAGCTGTGCCAACCTGAGTCCGGAAACCAGGCCAGAGACCCAGGCCCATCAAACAAGCAGACCCTTCTCCCAGCCCAGAAGGTGAGCCCCTGTGTCAAGGCCCTCTGTCCCCCTGAGAACTGACCTGAGAGCCTGTCTTCCCACAGACCCGCAGGACACATGGCTTTACCTCACTATGAGTCCGGTCTCAATATCTCTGCTCTCCTCAGTTATTGACAATGTGCCACTCACCAGTTAGCAGTGAGGTCGCTTTAGGCCCAGGCAGCTATATATGGGGGTCACAACACAGGCACCACATTCCAAACCCTGCTGGAGGCCTACGTAGATAGAGGTGCAGGTGCTAGCCAGCCCCACACCTAGAGACCCACTAGCTGGGTCTCTTCAGGAGATTTAAGCCTAGGAATTAACAAATTCCTATGTGATCCCACCGAGCTGTCTCCTGTGTTGAGGAATGGGAGAACATTGTTGGACAAGTTTTCTCCTGGGAAGGGTAGAAGGGATAAGGCCATGGAAGCCTGGGCTGAAGATGCCAGGCATAGCCATTTAAAACCCATGACACCAGGTAAGCTTGAAGTTCAAACAGACAGCAAGCCACTCCATGTGGGCTATCTCAGACACGTACATTAGAATATTTCCCTCATTATTTTCCCTCATCCTAGTGTCCTGCACTTTCCCTGCCAGTCCCAGCCCTGGTGCTCTGCAGAGACCAGGCAAAACAGGCACAGTTTCTTCTCGGAAATCAGTGTAAGCAGAGCCAGGGCAAGCTGTCCTCCACGAAGCCACCTGCTCCCCCGGCTCCGTGGGCCCCATGAGGGGTCAGCATCATCTGGCTAGGGCAGAAGGGCGAACATTTATCACACTCTCCTCCACGGGTGGAGGTTGTCATTGCTCCGTCTCTGGGGACTGCTCTTTCAACGTGGCAATTGCATTTTCGAGTGATTGTCTTTCAGGACCGTGAGACGCTGGCAAGTCCAGTGTCACCGGAGGGAACAGGATGTAACATTATTTCTGCGGAACCTTAGGCAGCTCATCCCAAGGCAGTCCCTTGAGGGACAGGGGTAGGCGGTGGGCGGGCAAATTAGCTACAAGCAACCAAGAAAACAAATGAGGGCTGCCAAGGGCACCTCTTGGAGGGGCTGGAGGGAGGCACAGGCTCAGCTGGGGTGTGTTTTTGTTAGCTCAGAGGCAGGTGGCCTCTCGTCCAAGACCTAGGACTTACCTAAAGAGCCTGAGGGTATCCTCGTCTTTCTCTCACAAATCAGAAAAAAGAATAATGATGATAATAATAATAATAACCAGCATGTGTAGCTGGCATTGACTCTTAGGGCAACAAAACCAGTGTCACCACACTGCCGCTCAGAAAGCCCCATAGCCATGGGGCCAGCAGATCAACAGTGGGTCCTTCCCAGAGCTGGCCAGGCAAGGGAAGCCCTCACAGCTCTGAACCCTGCTCCCAGGACACTCACAGCAAGGACTGTGTACGTCCTGAGTGACCTTCAGGGCTCCTGGGACTTCAGAATCCGTCTCTGGTCCCTGGTGGAGTCACGTGTTCAGACTGGCTGTGGGATGCGGCCTGATGATGTCACTTTAGCCCAGCATCTCCCTCCTCTCTGGACCCCAACCAAGGGTGAGGGTGAGGATATGGCATCCCTTCCTGTAGCACAGTCCCTGGACCCTGGAAATTGTCTGCATTTTCTCCTCCTCCATCAGTAAATTACAATAATGGAAGGGTCTTTGTAGAGAAAGGGAAGCTGCTGCCGGAAATTAGTCATTATTCTCTGGAAAGATGGGCTAATGAGAGGTTTTGGATGTGCGTCCTAATGGGAAACAAATGGGTGAGGATTAAATATTGACTAAGCTGCCGGAGAACGCTAAAGGGCGGGGTTCGTGCGGGGCCACTTGTGAGCAGCCTGGGGTCCCACGTGCAGCCTGTGCGCCTCACTTTCCTCCGTACCCCAGTCCTCTCTCAACTGCAGGCGTTCACTAGAAATGCCTTCTCGTCTAAATTGTGAGCTTGTGTCTGTGTCTGTGCATCGAATCCTATGCAGTTTTGCCACACGTGTGGCTCTGTGACCCCTGCCATCAAGACACAGGGGACCTAGGACAATGTAAGTGTGCACTGCCCTCCAGGGGCTCACAGAACCTCTGGAATAAGAAGTGGCTCACTGAGGACAGGCCTCGAGGCCTAATAGTCCAATCCCAGTTCCTGCCTGCTCCCTGTTTCAAGGACATGTGAGGGAGCCAGGACTCCCCGCAGCTGTGTCTACCCCTCTCGGGTGATACCCCCCAACTGTGAGCTAAATTAACTCTTCTTCCTCTAAGTTGCTTCCTGACAGGCTGCTCAGGAGGACTCCTCCCATTGCCCCTTTGTAGACATATCCCTTGCCCCATCCCACACCCACCCCGGGTCCCTCACCCTGGCAAGCGCTGTCCTGTTCTCTCTGGGGCCAGTGCTTTCACCCAGCATGAAGCTCTGGAGGTTCGTCTGGGGCATCATATGGGTCCCAGGGCAGAGGTCCATGGTCTAAGCAACAGACATGCCACAGTTTGCCAGCTGGCTGCCCTCTGAGAAGTGCCAGGATGATGTAAGGTGCTGAGAGGAAACACATATGTAGAATGTTGGAGAACACACAGCTTCACTTCTCTGGGTTGAGGGTCCATAGATGCACTTCCAGCTCATACACCGTAGTAGCTCCGCGATAAAAATCCCAGAGAAAATCGCCTTATATGTAGGGAAGATTTGACTGGGCTCACCACTTCAGGGCGTTCAGCCAATGCTTGGCTGCCTCCAAGGCTGTGGTGAGGCTGAGACAACATACTGTCAGAGCATGGTAGAGGGATGCAGTTCACCTTACTGCAGCTGGGGACAGCAGTCGGGCAGGAGAAGTAGCCAAGCACAAAACAGACCCCTCAAACACACCCCAGTGACATAGCTTCCCCCAGTCAGACCCCACCTCTGGTTCCCACCACCGATGCTAACGACAAAGCCTTCCACCAGGAGCTCACTAGGGAATGGATCCGCTGGCTGGGTCAAAACCCTCATGATCTGATAGCCTCTCGAGGACCAGATCTACCTGCTGGGAACCAAGCCTTTTGGAGTACTTCACAGCAAGCCATAGTGAGGTGTCACCACCTCCCCATTGCACCCTCACGCTGAGGACCTGCCCTTTAGCTCAGGGGGCTTTAGAGGACATTTGGATCCAGGTATAGCAGGTTGTGAGCAGTGCCCTTCCTCAAGGAGCCACCCCGTGCCACGCCTGCCATGTTGAGTGACAGAGCACCTCTGTGTGTCCTCACCAGCCTCTGCACTAGATGGTGGGGGTGGAGGGGGGCACAGCGATATTCGCTGCAGTCTGAGAGCGTGCTTCCCTAATGACAAGCGACAAGCGGCATCTCGTCCCATGTCTCACCATCTGTGCACCCTCTGCGGTGACCGCTCGTGTCTCTTTCTGCCTCCTAATTAGATTGTTCTCAGAGGTGCTTTGAGAATCCCTCTCCCACACTGCCCACAGTCCTGTGCTGTGTGCGGCTTGCTCTGTGCTCTCCCTCTGCTCGGTGGATTATTTTCCCAGGCCTTTGGTGAGCAAAGTCTCAACTCTTGACGAAGTCTTCTCAAGAACGGGGCTTTGGCATTGCAAGAACTCCTCCCATGCCCTGCCTTCCGAAACTCTTCCCATGCCGTTCTGTAGGAGTTTTGTGGGGTTATACTATACGCCAGGCCCACAATTCATAGTGAGTCGATTTTCATACAGGATGAGAGATTTACGTCTAGGTTCTTTTTTGTTTCTGTTCATGGCTCTCTTGCTCATTGCCCTCCGCACTACCTGTCCAAAATCCACAGCTCATAGGCCAACCATCACGTGGATGGGGAGTTGTCACCGGGTCCCTATGCTGCTCCATCCTTTCTTGTATCTGCCCATTGACTCACTCTTGTGGTAACTGTAGTTGTGGTGTTGGGATGGATAGTATCTGAGTTTTCTCTCCTTCCCTCAACAGTCTACTCCTGGGGGTGGGATAATGCACCCCACCCTCACGACACCTGCACGTCTGTGTGGACCCCAGGGGTCTTCTTATCCAGCTCTACTACCATGCGACCGCCACATGGCCCTCGTGGGCCCAGAACAAGCTTTTCTTCTTCTGTGCTGATAACCTGAAAATATGAGCACCCACTCTGTGGACCAGGAGGTTAGGCAGGAGCATTCTCATGTGGGGCATCACCAGGTAGTGACTTAGGACACTGCTGTTTATCCTTACACAAAGCAAAGAAAACCAGCCCACAAATCCCAACCCCAGAGAACCTAGACGACAATGAGGGCCCTAAGAGAGACATACATGGATCTAATAGAAAAAGACAAGATCTCCTGAGTAAACTGGGAGCATGGGGACCATGGGAGAGGACTGAAGAGGAGGGAAGAGGAAGGGAAGGGAGCAGAGAAAAATATGGAGCTTCCAGGCCTGGGAGGGAAGGAGTGTCCGTGGTAAGAGCAGCACCCAGGCCTGGGAGGTGTGTCCATAGTAACAGCAGCACCCAGGCCTGGGAGGTGTGTCCATAGTAAGAGCAGCACCCAGGCCTGGGAGGTGTGTCCATAGTAACAGCAGCATCCAGGCCTGGGAGGTGTGTCCATAGTAACAGCAGCATCCAGGCCTGGGAGGGGTTTGTGGGCTTCTTCCCTGCTGTGGCAAAAGCCTCTTCAGGAAGAAGGGGTCACCCCAACCCTGACTCACATCTTCAGGTGCAGTCCATCATTGCAAGGAAGGCACATGGAGGGGGCTCTGTTGTGATAAGAGCAAGGACTCCTCAAATCTCTGGAACTGGAGGCAGAGACCATAAAGGAAGCAGGGTCAGAAGGGGTCTCAGACTATAAAATACCTCAAGGCCTCCCCTCTGTGACCCATGTCCCCCAAATAGGCTCTACCTCAAAAAGTTTCCAGTCTCTCAAAATAGCACCATCGAGTAAGGAATAAGTGTTCCAACACAGGAGGATCTCAGGCAGTTCCCACTCAGACCAGGACAGATCACACACTAGGGTTCAGGTCTCACCCAGGCCTGTGGAGGGACAGTTCACACTCAGACCAGGACAGATCACACACTAGGGTTCAGGTCTCACCCAAGCCTGTATGGGGACAGTTCACACACTAGGGTTCAAGTCTCACCCAGGCCTGTGGGAGGAGAGTCACACTCACACGATGACAGATCACACACTAGGGGTTCAGGTCTCACTCAAGCCTGTCGGGGGACAGTTCACACTCACACAATGACAGATCACACACCAGGGTTCAAGTCTCACCCAGGCCTGTGGGAGGACAGTTCACACTCACACAATGACAGCACCCTGCTAACTAAGCCCCTTTCCCCAGAATCACCTTGGCCATGCACCCATCTCATTTCTTTTTTAAAAATTGTATGTGTGTGTGTGTGCAGTACACGTGTGTTCATATGCATGTGTGTTTGTTCCTGTACATGTGTCCAGATGTGTACATGTTAAAAGCATGACTGTGGCCATCAGAGGACAACCTCAGGCCCCAGTCCTCATCTTCTCTTTCCAAAGCAGGGTCTTCCTCTGTGTTCGCCGGGGTAGCTATGCCATGATATGGGGATTTGTTCTCCTGTCCCCACGTCCATTTCCCCATGGGAGTACTGGGACGACAGATCTGGGCCTTACTGCCGCGGACTTTCATGTAAACACTGGGGATTCTAACTCAGGTCCTCATGCTTATGTAGGAAGCTCCTCCCCCATCTCATGGCCATCTCTTCAGCTGCCATCTCCTCTCTGGAGCATCCCCAGGTTGGCCACAGATTTGATCGCTACCATGCTTCTGGCCAGAAAGCCCACAGCCAACCTAAGCGTCATTTCTCAAACTGCCCAAGCAGAGATGCCTCTTGACCTCTCGGTCAGCTGTTTTCAACTCACTGCACACCCTGGCCCCTTGTATCAGTGCAGAGACCCGCACTATAAATCCTGAAATTGATGTCACTTAAAAAAATATTAAACAGCAGAAGAATCTACAAGTTGGGAGTGCGGTGAGCGAAACCCTCGTCCGTACAAGGCGGGACGCAGGCTTGAATAGATTATTCTATTAGCAAAGCCCCCGTATTTATTTATTTCATTTCTGTGCTGGTGGAAGTCCCCCTAGATTAATGCCACGGCCTGATGCACAGATGGCACCAGATACTTGAAAGTCATCTGAATATTAAGAATTTAAATCTTTAGCCTCAGTGATTTGAGCAGAAAGCCAATTATGGGGCTGAATTAGTTTTCAAATTAAACTGCAATTTAAGGCTTGTGAAATTAATCCTTTAAGGCGTGTGGCAGCGTAGTACATGGGTTCCAAGGAGGAGCGGAGCTGGGAGTCCTCAGGGCTCTCCCACTGCCTGCCAGTTTAGAGGAGAGATGTCGTCACCCCCAGGTGAGAAGCAGACCACCCTAGCCCTGAGGGGAAATGGCTGGTTCGACTTGCCTGGCTCTGCTCACGGGAAAGATCCATGTCTTTCTCCAGGAGGGGGGAAGGCGGAGGCCTCCAGAGAAAGCTCTGGAAAAGCGGCTCCCTTCTCATCCTCTGCCTCGCACCCAGGTCTTCACAGATATGGCTCAGGTGGGTGCTCCCCACACAGTACATAGGGGCGCACAGCCCTGCCGTTCTGCTGTGGTCTGGCTTTGCAGTGGGGTGAACACTGAGAAGCGAGTGGCAGGGAGTTCACAGTCATCCGTGTGGCCTCAGGCTTCACCAGTGGGAGAAGGGTCAGCTAGGGACACTGGGCGCCGTTTCACCTGTTCATAGCAGAAGACGGAGGTATGGCCTCAAAGCCCTGTAGTATCCACTTGGAATGGCGTTGAACTCAGAACCCAGCTCAGTCTTCTGTAGAACAAGACATGAGGCACCAAAGTCGGAACACGGCCACGAGTCGAGGCAGGGCACGGCCAGGTTCAGATCTGGGGCTGAGGATGACCCATCTGAGCTCCGAGCCCAGTCTGACCTCTGAAGTCACACGTCACACAGTGGTCACAGCCGCCTGTGATTTGGCCCTGCAGTCGGTGTCAAACCTGTCCCATCTTCCTTGCACTCCCTATAAAGAATGGGTACAAGGTTGGGCCCACAGACTCCGGTCCCCACAGAACCACAGAGCATGGCCTATTACAAGGAAAAGGGGTCCGCTCTGCAAACATTGCTAGTCATGGCAAATCCAAGATGGGAAGGGGAAAGAGACACAGGACGCACCGGTGAGGACAGAGGCAGAGTTTGGAGGAATGGAACCATGAGCCGAGGACTGCTGGGCCTGGAGAACACCTCCAGCAACTGGAAAGCTTCTGAGGTCTCAGGAGAGTGACCTGCGCTCTGGGAGTAAGTGCTTGTGTGACCCCCTCAGGGACGCTTCGCTACAGTGATCCCAAGAGACAAACACAGGAAATCCAGTGCTTCCCCCTCCTCCTCTGAAACCTTCCAAGTGATGGACCTCCATCCACACATTGCTAGGCATTGTCTGAGAAGTTCCCAGGACATGGATGGCAAACTCAGAGTTCCCTGGCCTACCCACCAAATCTGGAGGGTAGGGAAAGTACCCAGCAGGGTAGGTGTGCTGGGGTGGGTGTAGTTGGTCAGCCCCAGCAGGGTAGGTGTGCTGTCCTGTGGATGTGGCTGGTTGGCCCCAGCAGGGTAGGTGTGTATCCTGTGCATGTGGTTGGTCAGCCCCAGCAGGGTAGGTGTGCTGTCCTGTGGATGTGGCTGGTCGGCCCCAGCAGGGTAGGTGTGTGTCCTGTGTGTGTGGCTGGTCAGCTGGACTCCTCAGCCCTCCATGTCCTACCTACCCTTGTGGCTTTCATGTCCCTAGACAAAACACTTTTTCGTTTTTGTTTTTTGGGGTATTTTTTCGAGACAGGGTTTCTCTGTAGCTTTTTGGAGCCTATCCTGGAACTAACTCACTCTTGTAGACCAGGCTGGCCTTGAACTCGTAGAGATTGGCCTGTCTCTGCCTCCTGAGTACTAGAATTAAAGGTGTGCGTCACCACCACTCAACGACAAATCATGTGACTTCTTGAAGACACTCTAAATAAAATAACTACAGGACAAGCCAAGCCAGCGCCAGGAATCCGGAGCCCTGTTGATGACATTGGCTGACCACTAGTCCTGTCCCCAGGACAGAGAGGACAAAGCCAGGCCCTTAGCAAGTATCGCAGAGACTACAGATGAATGTGGAACATTCTGTGTCCTCCCTCGGCTCTCTCTCCAGACGACTCTCACACCCCAGCTGAGGAGGAGCCAGTCACCGTACTCAGCAATCAGCCTGCAGATAAATGCAAGCAAAAGTCAAGAGTCTGGAGAAAATGTGCCCTACCTATGGTCCCCCCCCCCCAGGCCACTGGCAGCAGCCATAACTCAGGACATGGCCTCCCAGCACACGCCAAGGCCGGGCATCTGTCTGTGGGATTCAAGGGTCCTGCATAGCAATAAATTCACCCACTTCCCTGTTGAGACCAATAAATCCAGCCGGCTGAATGCTCTGTAACTCAGCTGTGCAGAATTCAACACACTTCTCTGGGGAAGCAAGAACACGCCATGCCGCGAAGGGTCGTCGTGACGTTCCTGCTCTAGCCCCAAGATCCAGGAGACTGTGGTGTGGCCTCAGTCACTCTGGAGACAAGAGACAGCCACAGGCAAGCCAGCGACGGCTGTCACCCCAACTCCACATCCCAAGCCCTCTGGTGGCAAAGATGTCTTATGGGTGCCTGGAGAGACGCCATCTTTGAGATGCTGAAGCAGCCAGCCACTGCTCCAGGCCTTCTAGACCTTTCTCAGTGCTGTGTGACCAATGATACTACCTGCTTCTATGGTGGTTTACAAATGAACACATTTGCGAAGCTCCAGGAAGGGCTGTTGAGTCTGCTTCTCCACACACCTTTGTTAGCGTCAGGTCTGGGTCTCTGGCATTAGCTATGCTCACAGCAAGGCCATGAGGCAGCGCAGACCCAGCCCTCCCTGTGATGAGAGGAAGTCTCCCTCCTGCTCCCACAGCCTTGGCCCAGCCTGTGTCCTGGCCCTCTCTGCTGAAGTCTCCTTCTCCGCCACTTTCTGGCTGTGTGTGGCTTTTCTGCATGGCCCTTGGGCTCCATCCTGGCCTCCATGGACACACCTTCCACAGTCCCCAGAGGGGACTGGAGAGGTGGCCACCCTCTCTAGCTCTCCACTTCTTGGCGCTCTCCCTGTCCATCCATCTGTCTGACTTCCCATGCACCCTGCAGTGACCCCTTTCAGTGCTTTGCACCCTCCTCCTTGGGGTTTGGGTGCATGGGTGTGACCTGAGCTCATGGCCACCCCTGGGTACAGAGGGGGAGGCAGGACAGTTGTGCAGGGGCTCTACACACAGCTGTGGGAGGCAGAGGCAGGGGCGGCCCGGGAATGAGGAGTGGCATTAAATAGCAGAGTAGACTGAGGCAGAGGAGAAGCCACGGGGCACAGAGTTCTGAGCCTGTGCAGAACCCAGAAAAGAGTGGATGTGGGTCAGAAGGAGAGAGGAAACCTCCAGGAAGTCCCAGATCTCAGGGGGGAACAAAAGGGCCAGGATAGAGGCCCCAACGTCACAGGAAGACTGGTGGCGGTGGATTCACGTGATTGGGAGAACAAGGAGGGGCGGGTGCTGGAGGAGGGTAGGTGTGACCTTCCTCTCTGTGGGAGGAAGGAGTGAGAGAGCCAAGAAGGGGAGTTAGGGCAGCCACCTTGAAAGCATGCGGAGCAGGCTGAGACTTGCAGGACAAGAATAAGGGCGGAGGCTGCCCAAGAGCCTGCCCTCAGACTATCAGACACCGTCAGGGTCCTGCTGAGAGGACAATACAGGGGCCACTGGGGTCTGGGACAACCCTTGGCAACACAACAGAGGCTACTTCCCCAGCCAGGGCTGCTTTCCTCCTCCTCCTCTTCTCCTCCCTCCCCCTCCTCCTCCCTCTGCATCTTTCAGAAAGAAAAACTAAAACTGCTGAGTCCTTGCTCTGCTCCAGGGCTGGGAATGTTCCTGGGTCGTTTCCATGGCAACCCATGGACCTGCTTCTTCCTTTTGGCTCAAAGTGTTCAAGCCTGGAGCATTCTCACCTCACCCTAAGGGCTAGCCATGAACACAGCCAGGTCTCGCGATTTCCAGATGTGGTTTAGGCTCTAAAAACCTCTGACTTCCTCAGTAACTTCAGTGCCCACGCCCCTCTCTGCTGGCCTCTCCCCTCTCCCTGCTTCCCCCACTTTCTTCCCCCACATCTCTCTCCCTCCCCCCTCTCTCTCCCTTCCCCTCCCTCCCTCCCCCCTCTCTCTCCCTCCCCCCTCTTCTCCCCACCCCTCACACACACATTTTATCTTCTGATGCCCAAGTGGCAGTCCCTCACTCTTAGAAGGGACTATAGAAAATCTCCAGATCTTACCTAGCACGCCACACTCCTTCCGCAGCTGTTACAGGTTGTGTGGTCGACTGGTCCAGTTTTCTATGTCTGTGGTCACGGGCACCGTTCTCTCTCCTCTATAAGTTGTTTCAAAGCCCAGAGTTGGTTTCAGTGGACCCAGTGTAGAAGCGTGTTTTCCGTTTCACCACGCACCATGGAACTTGTAAGTGTCCTAAGAGCCCCCACCCCCGTATCTCCAGACTTCTCTCTTCCTCGCAGGCACATGCCCTAGTTTATGGAACCAGTACTCTGTTATGAGCTTATTAAACAAACTGCTTCCCTGCCCTCCTTCACAACTTGAGGATACGTTTTCCAGCTGTCTATTCTGAGGTCATTGCTGACCCAGCCCATCACATGGGCTACCCTGCTCTGTTCCTCCCACAGGCAGAACTCTCCCCCGGGGCCTTTGTTTCTCGGGCCTGGGTCATCATCCTCTCCTGTCCCAGTTCCTTCTCTCTAACGAGGCCTTACCTGCCTCCTCTGCAAGCCACATTTTTGCCACTTTGTTTTGTGTGACAGCCTTACGGTCAGCCCAAGCTGGCCTAGGACTCGGCCAGTCTCAACCTGTGGCTCTAAAAACCTCCAGCTTCAGCCTCCTGGATGCTGAGCTCACAGGAGTATGCCACTGGTCATGGCCAAGTCCACTTTCTTGCTCCGTTAATCCATGTGTCCCTTGACTATGGCCTCCCTCCTCCAGGGAGCACGATCAGCTTTCAGCCCAGTCTGCCTGTCGTGTTGCGCTTCTCAGTGATCATGAAGAGGCGGGGATAACGTTTTTCCGGCTGACCTCTCCATGAAACTAAGCACATGGCATGATGCCTGCCATGCCAAAAGTGTTCAGTTGATAGTGGAGTAGTATTCGGTCATAAAAAGGAGGGCGGTTCAAAACCTCTAGGCTCAGGGAAAGAAGCCAGACACAAAAGGCCACGGATGATGGAACATCATTTACATGAACTGCCTGGAACAGGCAAATCTGGGGAAACGGAAAGCAGGCAGGAGGCTGGGGAGGCCGGGAGAAAGGACAGAGTGACAGGTGGCCTTCTGCAATTGGGTGGTAGAGACAGTTATTTTCAGTTTCATAAGGTTGTCAAAAACCTTGGGCTTGTTTTCTTCAAGGGCAAAGTTTATGTGTATGGTCTATATTTCAATAACAGCATCTTTATGGAGTCCCTCCATTTATACCTCAGCAGCAAGGCTTCACACAGGATCAGTTGGCAACAGTGAGCAGCCTTGCGTTGGGAGTTACTCATCACCAACCTCAGGTCCCGTGGCTCAGGGCATTGGCAGTCTGCTGCCAGTTCTCCCAGAAACGAAAGAGCATTTCTTCTTCCAGGTCCGCTCTGCCCTCTGCAGAACAAGGGAATTTTCAGAACAAAGTCAGGCGAATGGGTAGCTTAGGAGGACTCTCTCAGGTGCTGTAGGCGGGTGAGGAGGTTTGCCGTTGAGGTACCCCAGACACATGGCAGCAGCTAGGCCATAGCATGGTAAAAGATGCTGTATCGAGAGCCCTGGGATCGACTGGAGATGTCTGACCCCGTGTCTGTTCCAGGTACATACGTGATGACCGTGACAGCCAACGATGCCGATGACAGCACCACGGCCAACGGCATGGTGCGGTACCGGATTGTCACCCAGACACCCCAGAGCCCCTCCCAGAACATGTTCACCATCAACAGTGAAACCGGGGACATCGTGACAGTGGCAGCAGGCCTAGACCGGGAGGTAAGATGGGCCGTGGGCCTCATGGGAGCAGCAAGCGCGACGATCCAAATGTACAGTTAGGCGGTCAGGGATCCAGGTGGTGTTCAGCGTCGGCTCCTGCCTGTGCTGCAGGGAGACAGACCCAATGCAGCGCTCACCCCGCTGCTTTGGACAAGTGGCCAGCTGACACCTCATGAAATCCCCCAGAGCAGGCCAAGTGGTGCAGCAACACCTCGGGGACTCAGAAAAGCCAGGATGAACCCCCTCGTTCTAGGGATCCTGCCAGCATTGTACTCTAGATCTAGGGTCCTTGGAAGCCTGCCTCCCTGAGCTGTCTAGACATGCTCGACCACAAGTGAGTAACTGTGTGCCCCCCAGGACATAACGTGCACAAGAGGGTGTTCCTGGGAGCCCCACTGAGCACAAACGCACCCACAACCGCGGGGTTCCTATGTGGAAGTGTGGCTGCAGCTTCCTAGCTGTACTGTCTTGGTGGCCGGGCTGTCCCTGTCTCAAGTTTCCGAAAGCTCCACAGCCTCAGCCTCAGCCTCTGGGCCTGCAGGGACTTCACCACAAGCCTGGGCTGCTCAGCTGTAACTAGCAGCTTGTGGTGACAGGCCATGGGAACAGGCTGGTAAGGAAGTGGCGGGTCTCTTCCCTAGGAGTTCTCACGTCTAGGGGGTCTGGCAGGTCTGAGAGCTAAGGGGCACCTGAGGCCTTCAATTCCTATCTTGACTCTAAAGCTCAGAGGTCTCTGGAAAACTCAAACTACTCCGGCCATCTAAGTTGTAAGAGGCAGTGCACAGGGTGGTACTTGGACAGTGACCCTTTGTAGCTATGTGACAAGGAAAGAAGGGGTGATGGCCTTGGGGACAGGATGGGTTGGACTGTCTCCAGGCATTTGTGAACTGTGAAGCAGGTAGTGGTAACAGTTAGCACAGGACACAGCCAGAGCCAAGGCACTACCTGGCCCAAGAAGCCATTTGTCACCACAGAAGCAGCAGGCTATGTGACAGGCCATAGAGGGCCATTTCTCCACCACACCCACCACCCCTGCTCCAGCTAGGCACGAACATGGCCAAATCTAAAGGACCACACCAAGGTTCCTCCTCGTCATCTCTCCTGGCTTAGGGGAGGGTACCACGGACAGGTCCCTCCTGCACCCACTTCCTGCTCAAGGCAGTGAGCTATCCTTATGACGCGGGAAACCCACAGGCATGGTTGCTGTGCATCTAATTAGGAGAGCTGTATGAAGTGAGCGCTTCTGCATGATTAAATGTCAGGAGAAACTCAGAAGGGCTCAAGTGGCTCTCGGGTCCCTGCCCCACCTGCTAATCCCGCTCATCTTCCCATGTCCCCTAATTAGAATATTTATGGCCTAATAAGAAGATTGAGCGCCACTCCTAGCTGCTCTGAAGGTGAGAGCCAGGCTTTGGAAGCAGCAGGGGGTTTTGATTGCTTAGCTTCATGATTAGCATCTAGCCATACTGTGTCCACACGTGCCATGCTGTCCTCCATGAGGCTGATTTCACTGTCACGGGCTCCATCCAGTTCAGGTCCCACCACATGGTGACCATATCCCAGGGTTGGAAAAGACCTCAAGGAAATCCAAACCAGCCCCCTCCTGTACTTGTTTAAACTCATGTCAGATGGAAAGCTCTGTTCCCTCCAAAACAGGAGGAAAGAGTGAAGGGGGCAGCACAGAGCAAACCCCACACAGGGGCTGTCAGCTGCCCAGTCTCTGCTTTCCACTGACCAAATGTCTCCTGACTCAAGAGTGGGGTGCACGCAGGCATGGGCCCCTTGTTCTCTCGGGCCGCATGGAGTACAGCTCCCAGGGTCCCAGCCAGGCTGTGCAATCGGATCCATGCAGAAACGAGCTTTTTCTGCGGTGACATCAATTGATTGTTTTTTCTTATCACAAAGGCTACTTCTCTTTGATAGAAAGGAAGGAAATAGCAGGCCTGCATCCCACAGTGTGGTGCGGGAGGCATGATGTGAGGCAGGCTGTGGCTTTCCCCAAGCCTCGGGTGCTTGCCTGTCCCGTGTTCCTGCAAATGATCCTTGAAGCCACTGTAGCACTGAGTGGCATTGCCCATGCCCCTACACACCAGGGTCTATCCTCTGCCTTCACAGACTCCCCTGTTCCCCTTCCCTTTTCTCTGTCCCCATCGGTGCACAGCAGACAGCACAGAGGTCAGATGGGTGTTTTAACTGACATCATGAAGCTCCTGAGTTATGGACAGGACAGGTACTTACGGGTCCAGAGACAAGACGCCCCCAGGCCCAGTCAGCTCTGCTGCAGAGCCACGGTTCACTCACTCTGCCCTCCTCTATTGCCACGTGCGAAAGTCAACACACTAAGGAAAGGCAGCTGTCCCTTCTGTGGCCTCTTGTGACTGTGAGCATCCCTTGAGGATACCCTGCAAACATCTTCAGCCTGATGATTGGTGACAGGTCCCCACCTGAGCCCAGGCCAGCTGCTGGTCAGAGTGTAAATACCACCTGAGCCCAGGCCAGCTGCTGGTCAGAGTGTAAATACCACCTGAGCCCAGGCCAGCTGCCGGTGAGTGTAAATACCACCTGAGCCCAGGCCAGATGCTGGTCAGAGTGTGAACACCTCCTGAGCCCAGAACAGATGCTGGTCAGAGTACAGGCAATCGTGACAGGCTGGAGCCACCAGGGTATCACCTCCCTGTGGACAGGCCCACTGGCATTCCTACAGTCTGAGGCCGACTGGCATGCCTACAGCCTGAGGTTCTGACATTGCCAAGCACCGTAAGCTCTGAAGAGTGGCAGGAGAGTCATAACCCACAGCTATCTGGCCTCAGAGCAGACAAAGCAATGCCTAGGAGAAGACAGGGGCCAGGAGTCAGAGGGGAAGACCAGCCCAGGGTCTAAGGGACAAATAATGCACTAGAGATCAGGTCCCTAGATGACAGGGAAGGCTGAGCTATGGGGGCATACTACTGAGCTGCAGGTCCCCAGGGTTACACCTACCCAGAGGATCCAGAGAACCCTTGTACCCATGAGCCTGCAGGCTCCCAGGGCTACAGAATTCTCAGCAGCACCCAGGCCACACACAGACAGGGTGTCATCTTGGCTCTCAGCACCCTCACAGTGGAGAGGAGGGAAGGGTAGAAAGTCAACTGGGAGGGAGTCCCCAGCAGCTGGGAGCTAAATCACCAAACTGGGCTGGATCAGTGTCAAAGAGACAGGGGTAGCTCTGTGGGATGACTGCGCCATGGCCCCCTCCTCAGTCAGACACATGTTGAGGATCATGGCTCAGCCTGCATGGGGCTACTTCAACTCCATTCAAGGTCCTTCCTACCCTAAGACCCCAGTCAGTGAGTCAACTGTTGTCCAACTGTCCCCAGAGCCCACCAGGTTGGCACAGATGAGGACAGACAGACCTAACATCACCAAATAAAAGAGCCAACCCAAGATGCAGGCCAGCAGAAACTCTCTGGGCCAGGATGGAGAGACCCCAGCAGCTTGAGGCTCAGGATCCCTGGAGTCATAGGCTAACCACAGCCCTGGTCACAGTCACTTAGCATCCATGCTGGACTGGATGGTGGCCCCAAACATCCATCTTCACCCAGTATCTGGAGGCCAGAAGCTTCATTACCCTTTATGGAAAAGCATTTTTGCAGATGTGACATCAGGACCTGGAAGGGCCGTCTGGACTCAGGTGCACATAGATCTACAAACTGGGCTCCAGTACGAATCATGCGGAGGAAGATTTGAGGCAGACACAAGGAAGACAGCTACCAGGCAGTGGGTGGAAGGGAAGCAGAAAGAGGTCTGAGGAAGAGAAGGGTCACGGAAGGAGGGAAAGTGAGACCAGATCACGTAATGGAGTCAGCACAGGAGGACGGGAGGACATTTGTTTTTACCATGTCCCACACTAGAAACACTGCCGCTTAATCCACCAGGAAAGCTGCCCAGAAAGCCAGGATGTGGGTTTATCTCACTCTGGGTTTCTGGTCGGTTCTTACTGAAGCCCCACCCCCAGCAGCCTGCTCAGGCATAAACAATACTCCAGCTATCTCCATAGCCCGGTGAGTACACCCCAAAACTATCTCCACAGCCCAGTGAGTACACCCCAAAACTATTTCCACAGCCCAGTGAGTATACTTCAAAACTATCTCCCCAACCCTTGTTGCCACAGACCGAGTCCCTGCCAAGAGGTGGCAGCCCCATCTCTCAGGGCTATTTCTCTGGCATCTGGCCTTCCAGTTTGGGAGCTTTTCTGTGCCTTTTTGTTCTTCCCAGATGACCCACCTGAGCTGGCCTTGCAGGAAACAGGGCTGAGGTTTTCCTTAAGAGAATCTGGCTTGTGGACATGAAGGACACATAGATGGAGAGTCACACTTCAAGCAGTTACTAACCATGACATACTGTGTGTGTGTGTGTGTAGTGTGGGGTGTGTATGTGTTTGTGTGTGTAGTGTAGGGTAGGTATAATGTGGGTGTGGGTGTGTGTATGGTGTGGTATGTGTGTGCGTTGCCTCTGCTGTGGCTGCATTAAGGCCCTCAGACAGCACTAGAGAGAGGTAGGACAAAATGCCCATGGTAAAGGCGTAGGTTGCCATGTGGGGCCCAAGAGGAAGCTCTGCAGAGCATTGTAGAGACAGAAGAGCCTCTCTCTGGCCATCTCAGGGAAACTTTTTGCAGTACTGGAAACTGACCCCAGGGCCTTGCCTGTGCTGAACCAGAGCTCCACCACGAAACTGTGCCCCAAACCAGGAGTTTTCATCACTGGCTCTGCAGGAAGACATCCCAGCAGAGCAGTATATGGTGATGGATGCACGCTCAGGAGCAGGGCTGCCTGCAGGACGCCACCCCCGACAGACCCAGAACATCCAGGCACTTCCAAAAATACCCACAAATATTCAGACACGTCCAGACGTGTCCAAAAATGTACAGGACACATTCAGAAACGTGTGACATGTCATCGGCAAGGACATCTGCGGGGGAGGGGGGGTCCAGAACTTTCCAGACACCGTCTCCCTACAACCTCCACTTGGCAGCAACTCAGAAGAAACAAGGCCAGAAAAGCTTGACACTCTCCTTCCCTTTCCAAAGATGGTAATAAAACCATAGAGACTGTCTTAGCTGTCTTCCCAGCTCCACACAGGACAAATTCATCAGACACCCACAGAGCCACCAACCAATCCCTGGGCACCCAGCAGCTCTAGCAGTAGGCCTACTATTGCTCTCATGTCCAGCCACACCCCTACCCTTAGAGCCTGGAAGGGCCTGCAGCCACACCCCTACCCTGAGGGCCTGCAGCCACACCCACCCTGAGAGCCTGGAAGGATCTGCAGCCACACCCCTACCCTGAGAGCCTGGAAGGGTCTGCAGCCACACCCCTACCCTTAGAGCCTGGAGGAGCCTGCAGCCACACCCCTACCCTTAGAGCCTGGAGGGGGCCTGCAGTGCAGAAGAGGCCTGAGCACCAAGGAGACTGGACTGGTCCTGCTCATGACCTGCTGAGGGGTCACGTTATTCAGACAGGCTGACAAGGAACCCTGGAGAAGGTTTCAACAGGGGGTCCTGGGAGGAAGCCAGGATAGACCACTAGAGTACCAAAGCAGGGCCCTCCTTGAGACAGAAGCTGGGCTGGCTCCCCCACTCCCCACACCCACCTTGCTTGCTCGGAGAGCCCCATGTTTTCTATTCTTGCCTATTTTCCCCTCCTCTGACCTGTTCTTTCAAGGGCCACCAGAGGGCAAGGACCATGAGGTCAGAGAGATCACCATGGAGGCCCACTGAAATAGGAAGGCCCATGGTGTGACCTTCATTACCTCCTGTGTGTGAAGGAATGGTGATAGGTCCAGATGGGTTGGTCTCAGTCCCAAGATCAGGGTCTTCCTGGGCTCCCAAAGACAAGAGGCAGGACAGAGCTTAGCTTAGCCCAGGCTCACCCAGTCACAGCTGAGGATCACTGTTACAGCCCATCACCCAGCCTGTGCCTGCTTTGAAAGTGGGCTGCAGTGGCACATAGCCACAACTCTCCCTGTGCACCCATCCACACTGCTTCTCCACCATTCCAGACACTGAGACTTTCCCCTGTGGCCGTCACCAGATCTAGGTGCAGAGTAGCCATACCTGTACCAGGCTTCCCACATCCCTGTTGCAGCAGGGCCTCCTCCTTCCAAGCTGAGGCTTCACAGCACCCATTGATCCGATGTGAGGTCTCAGACAGGCAACCAGAGACAGACACGGCCACAGATGGACACTGGATCTATGTGTTATCTTTGAACTTTGCCAGTGTTTAAGTAAAAGGTTTTGTACACAAATCCTCTGAATCCCTTTAACAGTAGAGGCTCTCAACTCAGGGAACGCTTCTCTGGAGGGACTGGGAGGCCAGGAGTGTCTGCAGCTCCTAGGATACCAGCCCCAGGCTAGCTCACGTGGCATCAAGTGCACCCTGCTGCTTCCTTTCTGGGGGTACTCCCAGCTACTATCCCCAATATGAAAAGGGGAGTATCAGAACGCCATGGTCTCCAGACTGGAGCAGAGCCGAAGGTGTCCCTTCCGTGATGTGTGTCCAGGCAGCAAACTCCCTGGGTCCCATGATCCCACCCGCTCACCGCTCAGAAAGCTCACCCTATGGGTAGCTCTTTTCTTTTCCCAGGTCTCACCCCAGACCACACCCTGGATCAAAGCCACACAGAACAGACAGGTGACACCCGCTCGGCTGCTCTCTGAGCCCGGTTGAGTCGAGCCTGCTTCCATCTCCATCTGTGCACACCACACACACACACACCACCTCCCCTAGTGCCTTAGCAGAACCATTCCCTCTGTTGGCGACAGTCTCCCCCAAGCATATTAACCGGAGGTGGTTAATTCAATTAGCTCCCCATGCCTACTCTCCTCTGTCCATGCTTGCACAGCCCTGAAGGGATTGTTTTCCCTTATTTACCGCCTGCCTCCTTCCTAGAGCCCTGCTTCTCAAACAATGTCCCCTTGGGATATTACTACACTGCTGACATGTGTGATGGATTCCTAACACCCCATGGGCAGTGTCTATGATACTGCCCAGCACCCCCACAGAGCATGGGACATTCAGCAACAGAGTGTGACCTGGCCACAAATGTCATTTAGGAAAAGCTGTCCTTGAGTCAGCCTGGGAAAGACAGGACCCCCAAGGCTGGGTAATCCACAGCCTCAAGGAGGAGGAAGAAGGGGAAAGTGAAGGAGTGTGGTGTTCAGCCTACAATTTCAGTCAGCAGCCTGGAGGAGGCGCCTGAGAGCTGGAGGGGTTGCCAGAAATGGCTGTGAAGGCACCCGGATTCCTCAGCCCTCTGGGCTTGAAGCAGGGACACTCCTGCTACCCCGCCTCATTGCTTGCAGAGTCTAGAAGAGAGGTAGAGAGGAAGAGGGACAGAGTGGCCGGTGAGAACAGAGCATCTGACTCCATCTATCCTGACCCAGCCTGAGGCCTGCTAGGCTGTGCTGACGCCACCCTGTTTCAGCCTGAGGCCCACTAGCTTGTTGGCTCCCCACTGGCAGCAGTTGGGAGGGGGTGCTGTGCACACCCCACTGAGAAGAGTTGCATTTTTCTCTGCTTTTGATGCAGCAGAAAGAGCTGCTGGCTGGAAGGAAAGAGCCCCCTGGGCAGGTCGGAGCTCCTGAATGGCTCTGTAGCACCCCCTGGGGGAAGAGTAGAGAATCACCACCCAGGGAGGGCTGCAGCAGGCAATGCTGGCGTCTGGGTAAGAAACAAAAAACATCCTTGACTGAGCAGCTAGAAGCTTCGGGCAGCACAGGGAGAGGGTTGTTTTAAAAAGTTAATAGTAGTAGTAGCAATTACATGGTGTGTGTGTGTGTGTGTGTGTGTGTGTACGCACAAGTGCGTGCAGGGACACCTGTAGAGGTCAGAGGAGTTCAGGCCCCTGGAGCTGGAGTGAGACACCTGATGTGGGGTCTAGGAATGAAACTCAGGTTCTCTGCAAGGAGCCATACATGTTCTTAACCACTGAGCCATCTCTACTCACATCCTAAAGTGCGGGGCTAGGGAAGCCCAGATTTCAGGGACTACAGCGGAGGTCAGCCCAGGACATGGGTCATGCTGAGGTGGGGGAGCTGGGCCCACCATTACTGGGAGCTCTGCTAGTGACCTTGGCTCTGCACTTAGACAACTTCTTAGTACTGAGTCGTCACCAAGAGTCGACCAGGACACCCTATGAGATGTGCACACAGTTTCCCCACTCCACCCCCAGACAAGAAAACCTCAGTAACTAAGACATGGCAAAAGACTCCCCCACGCTGTAGACCATCAGTCTTGGGGCCCAGGGCCACTGGAGACCCGTGAGCCCAGCAGTCTGTGCACACAGGAATTGCCTCCTCCTGGCTCTGGGATGCAGCAGCATAGGTTGGGCAACCTACAGAGGGGCAGGACCGCTCCATGACAGAATCTAGCCTGCGGGAAGGGTCACCCTGAGGCTCTATGGAAGCCTGGAACCTCTAACAGCATCCCCCCAGCAACCATGGAGGACAGCGGACAGAGTCCCCTCAGGGTCCTAAGAGACTGGGTGGCTGATGAGAGCTGAGAAGTGTAGCCTTCCGCAGGGTCTGCCTGCTTTGGCTTCTCCACCCCCATAGGCAGCAGCAAAGGGGAGGAGGGCGGACACACATGCAGTCTAGTGCCGATACCTTGAGCTGTAATTTACATGCTGGGGAATTCACCCTCTTGGTGTGCTCGGCTCACACAGGGCTGCACACCCATCACTTCTGCCTAGTTCCAGGGCCCTCACATCACCCCTAAAACAGGCCCTATGGTGCTGGTGTCACCCCCACTTATCCTTTTCTCCTGCCCCAGCAGGCAGCCCCTGCCATCTGTGGACTTGCCCGATGTGAACCCCTCCTTATGGCTGTGGGCCTGCCTGTTTTCACCTGGCATAATGGCTTTGGGGTTCATCTGGGCGTAGCAGGTGTCAAAACACTTTACCCTTTTATGGCTGAGTAACATTCCATCATGTGGACACACCACATTTCAAGTACCTGTCGTGAGCTGGTTGACTTTTGTGGTTGGTGCTGTAGGCACACTGGTGAACACCATCTGTGTGGATGGAGCCGTGTGCACACTGGCGTACCCCGTCTGTGTGGATGGAGCCGTGTGCACACTGGCGTACACCATCTGTGTGGATGGGGCCGTGTGCACACTGTCTGTGTGGATGGAGCTGTGTGCACACTGGCGCACACCATCTGTGTGGATGGAGCCATGTGTACACTGGCATACCCCGTCTGTGTGGGTGGAGCCGTGTGCACACTGGTGTACACAATTTGTGTGGATGGAGCCGTGTGCACACTTGTGTAAACCATTTTGTGTGGATGGGGCCATGTGCACACTGGCGTACACTGTGTGGATGGGACCATGGGCACACTGGTATACACCATCTGTGTGGATGAGGCCGTGTGCACACAGATGTACACCGTCTGTGTGGATGGGGCTGTGTGCACACTGGCGTACACCATCTCTGTGGATGGGGCCGTGGGCACACTGGTGTACACCGTCTGTGTGGATGGGGCTGTGTGCACACTGGCGTACACCATCTCTGTGGATGGGGCTGTGGGCACACTGGCGTACACCGTCTTGTGGATGGGGCCGTGTGCACATGGGTGTACACCATTTGTGTGAAAACCTGTTCTCAGCCTTTAGATCCACATCCAGGAGTGGGATTTCCAGGTTGCCTGCCAACCTGAGGTCCAGCTTTTCACTGTTCCCACAGTGCTTGCCCCTTCATATACTCTTGAGCACGGAGCAGTCTTTAGATGCTGAGCAACAAGAGGACGGCCTCAGCTGTCCCACTTCACAGTGTCTGAGGAGGCAAAGGTTCCAGCAGTGACCAGAGGGGAAGCCTAAGGGGGGGTGGCCACTGGAAACCACAGGAGGCTGACACAGAACAGCCCTGACCAGAGCAGAGTGGCCAGTGATGGCTTTGGCCTCAATGGAGAATGAAGGGATTTGGGGGTTCTGTGTTTGGGCTCTGGGTTTCAATTCATCCCACCCCCATACTGACCACTCAGAGAGCCCAGAATGAGTAGGGGCAATGCTTCCAGCCTATGGGTAAGACGGTCTCAACACTCACTGGGGCAGCGCTGATGCGAAGGTGGGAGCTCCCAGATGTGGGCTCAGCAGACCTACAGAACACAGCTAGGTGGACAACAGCGGGTATGCTGGGGAAGCTTTGGCGCTTTCTAGGGCAGGCCGACCGATGCATTATTGATGGATGTTCTGCAGAGTTTGCATGCCGGGCTGCAGGGAGGTGAGTGAAAGCCCTGGGGATGGCTGCTTTCTAGTTGTCTTCCTGCTCTCAAACTTGAAAACGGTTAAATCACTTTCTTAATGAATTCACTGCAGCCGCATTGCTGACACAACTCCAAAGGCACCTGCCCTGTTCTCTGTACCCAGTGGGAACTGGGGAGGGGGTGCCACAGGAAAGCAATTGGCTGGTAGGGGTGACCCTGAACACAGCATGCCCACTGTACCCAGCACCTCCTTCTAGCTCCATGGGGGGATAATACAGGGGCAGAGACTACCAAACTGAGATCCACCTGGGCTCAGAGGCAGGCAGAAGACCCTAGAGCCAGCTGGCCTGCTTCTTCTGAGTCCCTCCAGTATTTCTCCCATCTTGCAGGAGCAGCTTCCCTCCCAGGTCCTGCTGTCCACAAGCAAGTCCAGCTCCCCCTCTAGTGGCAGGCTGATGTACACACACATGCACACTATACACACATGCAGAGACCTACAGGTGTGTACACACATGAATACACACATACACATGCATACAGGTTACACATATTCCTACATGTCCACAGGCATTGATGTGCATGCGCACACATGCAAACACATGTTCATGTTAATAAGCATATGCTTCTATGTTTGTTTATCTTTATCCAATGCCACATGCGGGCAGCAGTGCTAAGCTTGGCCCATGATTTATCCCTCTCCAGCTGACAGGTTGGCTGTGTCTGGGACAGAGAGAGGAACAGGAAGGGATATAGATGGAAGGGGTGAGAGGGGAGGAAAGGAAGAACAGATGGAGAGAAGGGAAGAATGGGTATAGGATGGGTAGATGGAGGGATGGTGGGGGATGAGGGATAGTAGATGAAAAGAGGAATTCTGTGACCTGTTTGCTGCCTATAACTTTTCTGGAGCCAATGTATGGAACTCACACACACTTCTCTGTGTCACAAGGTGGGACCTGCCCTTTTCTAACCTTTCAGGAGAGCAGAACTGGAGATTGAACCCATTTTGAGTTCCCAGTGGTGCCAGTGAGAGGTGACAGGGTCCTCACAGAGCTGCCCCCTCCCTGAACTAGTCAAAGGCTGCCATTCCCACAGCATGATACCCCTCTAGTCAGCAGTGAGCAGGGGAGGGTCATGTGACTCCCTCAGTGCGTGATACGGCACACCATCGTCCTTTGCTCGCCTTTCAGAGAGCACAGCTGCATCCAGCTGCTCCCCTCTCCTCCATGTGGAACTGGAGACCCACACTGCTGTGTCCTGCCACGTGCTAACCTGGCATTCCTTCCCCGTCCAGTCCTATCCTTCCGTTTAGCTCTGCTCCCACAGTGACATCCCTTAGCCTGGCCTTTCATCTGCAGACTGTCCACTCTGAAGATGGTGCAAGTTCCTCTGAACCCTGACCTGCCCCGTCTGCCTCAACGCCGAAACTGACTGTGTCCACTGACATACAAATACGGTTGCCCTCCTTCTGCCACAGCCACCTACCACAAGGCAACCCATGCCAAGGGTGACCCCACTGAGGAAGCCTCCATTCCCCATCTACCGAGCCCAAACTGACCCGTTGTCTTTCCCCTCCAGAAAGTCCAGCAGTACACGGTCATCGTCCAGGCCACTGATATGGAAGGAAACCTTAACTACGGTCTCTCGAACACAGCCACTGCCATCATCACGGTGACAGACGTAAACGACAACCCTCCGGAATTCACCACGAGCACAGTGAGTACCATACATCCTCGCAGAGACACAGCCCCAAACTGCCACCTCCCTCTGGGTGGTGGGGGAAGAGCTGGATGGACCGTGGGTAGCAAATACTGCTGCACAGATGACTGACCGAGAGGGACACTGGGCCAGCCATCTCTGCCGGGAAAGAATGGCCTAGCCTGTCCAGTGGAGAGATGGCCCTAAGGGCCGGGTAAGCCCCAGGATTAAGTGGCTGGCTGATACCTTGCTGAGATAAAGCTCTGGAGAAGGTGGCCTTCCAGGCTGTCACATGTTTAGGGAGGCCGTGTGACTGTGCAGTGTCTTGCTTGCCAGATGCTCAGCTGGACCCTGGCTATGGGCATGTGTGTCTTTGACGCAAAGATCCCCTTCCTACCTTGGTCCTCAGCAGACAGTGGCTGGCCCCGTGTGGTTCCCACCCCCAGACAAGGAAATTGGTAAAGACTGGGCTAGACCCTGGACACTGGGACCTTAGAAGTTAAGGACGCATGCTGAACATACATGTATCCACCCAGCCATGGAATAGAAAGTCCACTGTGAGCCTCCAGCCACGGATCTGAGGAACAGACCCTGCCCCGCCCTGGGAGAGAAGATTCTGGAGACGAAACTGTAAATCGCATTACCCCGATCTCCCTTAGCATCCGCCTCCATGACACCCAAGTCCACGAATGGGTGAACAGTTCTGTGACCCAAGTGGTCCCCGCCCCTCCGTGAACACACAGTCCAGCCCAACCCTGAAGAAATAGCGGGCTGCAGGTGTCTGGCCGGGATGTGCAGAGGGAAAGGTCAGAAGGTCACGCTCAGACTAAAGAGGGCCATGTGTCCTTAATAGTAACAAGGACTTTTACCAGGCACACAGGTGAACACTCCCATCAGGTCCAACCAGTGAATAACAGAGACCCGGTGGTGAGCCAGGACGTGGGGCTCAGGCCCAAGGCCCACAGGAAGCAGCTGGGACTGACCCCTGAAAGTGGCTGCCATGCGGAGATGAGAGAGAGGAAACCCGTTTGCCTAAGGTGAAGGCGCCTAGAAGGCTGGTGCCTGGGCAGGAGCATGACCACCACCCCGCCCCAACCACGAGTCCTAGTCTCTTGGATCATAGCACCATCTAGTGGCCAAACAGTAGATGGCATCAACAGGCGCTGCTCAGGACCCCTGCAGACAGCATGAGTCCTGTCCCTCACTACAACCAACAGGGCAAGAGGAAGGAGTCGTAGAGGGTTTGGCCAGGGTGATGGGAAGAGAGAGCCAGGCTGCAAGGAGAGCCACTGACCCTTGCAAGTGACATCCCTGGCACAGCCAGCCTCCTGCCCTAGACAGGCTTCTAGAGGGCGGGCATGGTGGTAAGCGCTCAGTTTGGCAACTGCCTTCGGTGACAGTGCAGGAACTCCCAGCTGGCAGCTAGGAGAGACAGTTGGTGCCGGGCCCACACTGGCGCCACTCCTGGTCTAGACCATGCTTTGCTGCAGCCACTGCAGAAGGGCAGGGAACACACCCAGGGTGGCCTTGTCAGGGGCAGAGCCAGTACAACTGTCCACAGACACAAACCCGCTTGTCTCGTGATAAAACACCATGACCAAACACAACGTGGGGAGGAAAGGGTTAATTTAGCTCACACTTTCTGATCACCACTGCAGATTCACAGTTTCTGCCCAAGGGAAGTGAACCTGGAGGCAGGAACTGAAGCAAAGACAATGGGGGAATGCTGTTTACTTGCTTGCTCAGTTGCTTTCTTTGAGCACCCAGGACCACCAGCCAAGGGGTGGTCCCCAGAATGGAATGGACCCTCCAATATCAGCCATTAATCAAGAAAATGACCTACAGACTCGCCTACAGGTAATATGATGGAGGTGTTCCCTCAAATGAGGTTCTTCTTTCCAAATAACTCTAGCTTGTGTTGTTAGTGGGAAAAAATAAGGACAATGCTAAGCCAGGCATCAACCCTGTGGGGGCCCAGGATAATCACAGGGTGCTAAGACTCTGTAAATCAGGGCTACACCCCTATGCCCATTCCAGACTGCTGGAGTACAGATACTGGGGTGCAGGAATGACACAGCTCTCCTGACATCGGCGCCCCCTCTTACCTTCAGAAAGCAACGTTGGAACAATACGGTCACCACAAGAAGCAGGCCAGAGGGAAGCCACCAGAGTTCAGCTTTGGTTCATCCCCAGCAGAGGAGACGGAACACCACAGTGGCCGGAGGAGTTTTGAGGAGCATGCCTGCGGGACGAGGGTTCCATCAAAGACTGAGGACATTGTCCAGAGCATCAAAGGGCAGTGCATGACGCTTAGGGACCCAGCCTGCCTCCCAGTCCTGCACAAGCCCAGTTCTCCGCGTCTGTACACATGGTCCATGCCCACTTTGCTCATTCCCGGAGCTCCGAGAAGTTACACAGGTAGGAAAGGACAGGAGATCCCACAGATACCCTGGGCTCAGAGATAGAACCAGCAAGCCCTCCTCCTGTGGAAGTGGACGAATCCTGTCTCAGACAACCTATGAGATCATACGGGGTCAAACTCGGCACAACCCAGGCTGGCAGCTCTGACTCCAGGTGAAGCCTCGGCTCTTGCTGTGCTGCAGCCCGGGCTCTACAGCACAGCTCGAGGGTGACCATGGCCACAGTGAAAAAGCACTGACAGTCACTGGCTCCCAGTGTCCTCCCATGATAGCTCCTGGGGTGTTCCCCCATCTGACCTCAGCAGGAGGCACTCTGAGGGTGGACCGGTTTCACCCAGCATCTGAGCTCTGTCTGGTCTGGACCACCACCTCCAATCTACCTGAACTTCATCTTCTCTCAGGTACATCAGCCACGCTACAAACACCCCATGCTGTCTGTGAGAGGACAGAAGCTCTGGGGAGAGCAGTGCCTCTCTTTATGCTGGGACACAGAAGAAACCATTATGACCCCAGTTAGCACAGGCAGCCAGAGGGTCACAGCTGGAGCACAATGGCACGAAGCTTATTTCAGGGGTTGGTCCTGCCTCCATGAAACCGAGGAAGGAAGGTGGAGACTCCCACTTCCCTGGGACATGGAGAGCCAGCAGGGAGGGCAGTCTGAAGTCCCGTGAATACAGAACACTTTTCCACGCAAGCCCCACAGCTCATCTTCAGTGTACCCTCCACAGACATACATACTTGGGCTCCAGCGGCCCTCACCAGGCCCCATCCAGATGAGTGGCAGGCAGGTGCCCCGGGACACTGTCTTTGCTTCACAGTGGGAGTGTGCAGGCAGGTTGGCCACACACCACACATGGGCTATTTTTGTGAAGCTTAATCAAGAACAATCAGGCAGAGCTAAAAAAGATGCAGGGACTTGCCAGCTCCAATTCCTATTCTTAAGTGTTAATTAAAAGTTATTTTTCTTCTTGCTCCTGTGTAGCTGCAGTGCCCCCTGGAGGGCAAAGCCCACACTCGTCCAGGGCCACCCTGCCATCAGCACTCCCCTCCAGAGTGATGCAGGACCAGCCGGGGTGGAAAACAACCTCCAGACAATGCCCCAGGGGCCTGCAGCCTACCCCATGCACAGACCCCAGTGGGCTCAGAGGGACCTTGAGACCCAGCAACTGAGGTCTTCCCACCCACCCACGGCCACTCTTCTCACTGTGTGACTTTGGCTGAGGTCCAGACCTCTCTGAGCCCAGGATGCTTTCCACATTTGACATCCGTGTGTGATGGGTGGTGAGGCTGGGCCGTCGCTGGTCCTGGGAACCTTGCACCTAACAGTAAGCACAGGCTCTACCTGCAGGTGAGAGCAGTCCTAGCCCAGCCCAGCCGTTAGCAGTAAAAGGCAGGAGCAGTCACCAAAGCTCTCTACACTGAGCCTCCACTGGTAAAGAAGGAAGGCAGAGCCACGCAGGCCCGGCCTATGCAGCCCGACTACAGGGGCGTTTGCTGTTTGCCTGTCCCCTCATGGTGTTCCCATAGGTCACCTCCCAGCAGGACAAGGGAGAGCGCCCAGTAGGACAGTGTCCACCTGAAGAGCCCTTGGCCAGGCTATGCTGTGCACATGGTGCTGGCTCTCTGTCACCATGACAATGAGGTCATTGGTGTACAACGAGGAAAAATCTATTTCAGCTCGTGTTTTCTGAGGTACTGTGGACCTGTGTTGGGGGCCACAAAGTATGGGAGGTGGGGAGCATGAATCAGAAGAAACTGCTCAATCTGTCACCAGGAAACAAAGATAGACCGAAAGGAGTCAGGGTCTCCACATCCCCCTCAAGAGCACAACCCTGTGACCTGACTCCCTCCCACAACCCATACCTACCTCCTATGGTCTCTGCCCTGCCCCCCAACACTGCCGCAGACTAGGGACCAAGTCTTCAACACCTGGGACCTCAAAAGATTCTTATCTAATCAGAGCAGGATCAAAGGCAGAGGCTCACTCACCTGGCCAGAGATGACTTCCCCAGAGGCAGGAGTCCACTGAGCACAAGAGCCAAGGATCAGTGCCTGTAGGTGCCAAAGGTCTTCTAGAGGCACCTTCCCCGGTAACCTGGGGTATACATGTAACTGATACACCCTAACGCATATGCCACTAGGGACTGATCTTCACAAGGGTACCACACAGGCTGGGTTAAGAAAGCTCCCAGCCTCATGCTGACACCTCCTCAGACAGGTATAGGTCGGGGCACTGGGGCTAAGGACATCAACATATAAATTTATGGGACATGCAAAATGGATCAAAGACCTCAACATAAAGCCAGCCACACTGAACCTCATAGAAGAGAAAGTGGGATGTACCCTTGAGCACATGGGCACAGGAGACCACTTCCCAAATATAACTCCAGCAGAACAGACACTGAGAGAAACAATTAATAAATGGGACCTCCTGAAACTGAAAAGCTTCTGTAAAGCAAGGAACACGGTCAACAAGACAAAATGACAGCCTACAAAATGGGAAAAGATCTTCACTAACCCCACATCAGAGGTCTGATCTCCAAAATATACAAAGAACTCAAGAAATTTTACATCAAAAGAACAAATAATCTAATAAAAAATGAAGTACAGATCTAAACAGAGAACTCACAACAGGGGAATCTAAAATGGCTGAAAGACATTTAAGGAAATGTTCAACATCCTTAGTCATCAGAGCAATGCAAATCAAAACAACTGAGATTCCATCTTATGCCTGAAAGAATGGCCAAGCTCAAAAACACTGATGACAACTTATGCTGGAGGTTGTGGGGAAAAGGGAACACTTCTGCATTGCTGGTGGGAATGCAAGCTGGTACAGCCCGTTTGGATGTCAGTGTGGCGATTTCTCAGAAAAATTAGGAAACCACCTTCCTCAAGACCCAATAATACCACTTTTGGGTATATATCCAAATGATGCTCAATCGTGCCACAAGGACATGTGCTCAACTATGTTCATAGCAGCATTGTTTGTCATAGCCAGAACCTGGAAGCAACCGAAATGCCCCTTGACCGAAGAATGGATAAGGAAAATGTGGTACTTTTACACAATGGAGTACTACCCAGCAGAAAAATAATAACATCTTAAATTTTGAAGGCAAATGGATGGAGCTAGAAAACATCATTTTGAGTGAAGTAACCCAGACCCAGAAAGACAATTATCACATGTACTCACTGATAAGTGGTTTTTAAACATAAAACAAAGAAAACCAGCCTACAAATCACAATACCAGAGAACCTAGACAACAATGAGGACCCTAAGAGAGACTTACATAGATCTAATCTATATGGGAAGTAGAAAAGGACAAGATTTCCTGAGTAAATTGGGAGCATGGGGACCATGGGAGAGGGTTGCAGGGGAGGAAAGGGGAAGGGAGGGGAGCAAAGAAAAATGTAGAGCTCAATAAAATCAATTTTTAAAAAAGAAAACAATGTTGAATGATACCAATCTGTCTACTTTGAGAAACTTGGACTTTAAAATATTATTTTATTTTAAATAAAAAAAATTTAGGGAACATGACTAGCTATCGTGGTGCGTGGACACTCAGACGCTGCGGCAACCCTATTGCTGACTCACAATGTCAGTGACAGGAGTGGGGGCTCTCACTGTGGAGGCCACCAGCAATGACAGCCTCGCCCAGCCACACAGAGAAGCTGGGGAACCCAGTGAAAAGTCAGACCTTGGACACATGTGCCCACGACTCGGGTCTGCTGTCCTCTCTGGGATTGCTTTGTGCCCCTCTGTGCTAAATGGCCAAGAGGAAGGTTTGAAAGTAGGGTCCTCTGGAAGCGGGCTGTGCCAGCTCACCTGTACCCCTAGCACTTCCTAGGGGACCCTCTGCAGTCTGGGGCCTCGTTGCTCCAGGGCAGCTCACAGAGCAGCCCTGGGGACACTGTAGGGACATCCTTTAGGATGGGCACAGTGGGTTCCCATCAGACCCTGAATTGATGAGGCAGTTGTGCATCTTGCTAAGGTGAATCTCAAGACAGCAGAGAATGTGACCTCAGAGCTGCTGAGAGCAGAACCTAGAAGCCAGCCCAGCAGTGGCCACAGCTGGCAGGGGACAAGGATTTCTAAGGCAGACGCACCCCTTCCCCCACTCCGAGTGGGGCCATGGGGTCTTCACAGGTGCACACAGCAACCTCACTGTACCTTAGCAGTAGAGAGATGATCACTTCCATGTTTAGTCACTGGCCACAGGAGCTGACCCCCAGCCACCTGGAGCAGTGACCTGACGGTGGCAGCAGCCAGGACATGCTTCTCTCAAAAGCCTCTTGTGGCTGCCACGTAGATCCTGCTTCCCCCGCTCTTCATTGTGCATCCATCCTTGCCATTCATCCTCCATGCACGTGAGAAAAGCTGGGGTGTAGGAGGGGAGCCTGTGCCAGAGCTTGCTGCATAGGTGAGGGTTGTCCTGGGGAGACGGGAGCAGATGGGAGTCTCTGGCCAAGGCTGACCACCCACTTAGGACACCTACTCCAGAGCAGTGACCCTGCTGCTCCCAAGCACTGGCTGGGTCCAGGGAGCCAGGCCCCCAGGCTCTATGTGAGGCCCTAATGTTCTTTCTTACACTTCGCAGTTTGCAGGAGAGGTCCCTGAGAACCGTGTGGAGACAGTAGTAGCCAATCTCACAGTACTGGACCGAGATCAGCCTCACTCGCCCAACTGGAATGCAGTCTACCGAATCATCAGTGGGGACCCCTCGGGGCACTTCAGTGTCCGCACAGACCCTGTCACCAATGAGGGCATGGTCACTGTGGTGAAGGTGAGTGATTTTGGAGACAACCTCCACAGGGACTCTCCTAGCTCAGGCTGGCCTCAAACTTGTGATCCTCCTGCCTCCACCTCTCACCCACCATTTTCCACTGGAAAGGAGAAACAGTAAAGTTTAGATTCTAGCCTCCGTGTCCTTGCTGGCCTTTTCTTCCGAACGAGAGTCTCCTTCACGTGAGGCCGTGCATACACCTTGTGGTACAGTGCTCGGAGAGGATGAGGTAAGACCCTCCTCTCTGGCTGGATTCTAGGACCCACCTCTCCAGGGTGTACTCGGGTCTCATTTTTGAGCCAAGAGTCATTGAGGGAAGCGTGTCACCTCAGTGAGTATGCCCAGCATCCTAATTGAAACTGTCAGAACAAATTTCCTATTGGTTTCCACATTACAGGTATGTTTTATCTTACCTGCCAGTGGATTTTATTGGCCATAGTCTTTCTAGAAAGACTGATGTTTTAGGACATCACATACCACGTGGTTCCATGTCCCACAGAGACATGAGCCAATAAACACAGAGAGACCATTCCCTCACAGTTTTATGGAGCAGTTTGTTATAGCAAACTGGCCTGACCTCTGTCTGGTGCTTCCAGGAGGGGCTCCTGGCATTGGCAGTCACTGGTTATACTAGAGAAAGACCTTGTCACGGTGCAGTACCAGCTTTGGGAGCATGGTGGCGCCTGGAGTTTGAGGGCCCCCAGGAGCCAAGACTAGGCCTGGGGGAAGCTCACTATTTCTGGCCTAAAGGCCCCTGTAAGACCTTTTAAGAGTGGGGTCCAGTCCAGGGACCCTGTAGCCACAGGCCCTATAAGTGCACCTGTACAGTGTCCAGCAACACAGTACAAACTGGGCAGAGATAGGGCAAGCGAGGAACCAGCCCAGTCCCACGTGTACAGCTGACTTCACCAGCAATACCTGGGTCTTGGGAGGCAGAAGCACAGGCCTAGCCATGTCCCAGGACCCAGTGCCTGTTTCTAGAACCCGTGACTGTCCCAGCTGGCAGCAGGGTCTCTGTAGGTGTGACAGGGTTGAGAGTCTCTGGGTCAGCCCAGTGCAACCTCAGAGGTTTTTAAGAGAGGGAGCAGAAAAGTCAGAGAGTATCTTAGCTGGGGTTCTGTTGCAGTGGTAAACACCATGACCAAAAGTAACTTGGGGAGGGAAGGGTTCCCTTCAGCTTACATGTCCCAAGCAGATCTATCATGGAGGGGAGTCAGAACAGGAACCGGGAGACAGGAGCTGATGTGGAGGCCGTAGAGGAGAGCTGCTTCCTGGCTTGTCCCCAGCAGCTTGCTCAGCCACTTTCTTACAGCGCCTGCTCAGGGGTGGCTCCACCCCACCCACCGAGAGCTGGGTCCTCCCCCATGATTTGCCCATCAGGAAAATGTAGCACAAGCCAGCTTAGCAGCTGCGTTTGTTCAGTTGAGGTGCTCTCTCCTAAAAGGACTCCAGCTCGTGTTGAGGTGACCTAACACCATCACAGAGAGAGAAGGGAGAGGCAGAGCCGGTGGAGGCAGGAAGCCACAGCTGGCTCTGGAGAGGTACTAGACCCCACACACCCTCTCCAGTGTGGAAACATGAGGCGGGAGTCTCTGGAGGGAACTGGCCCTGCTGTTGGACTCTAACCCAGGCGCAGACATTTTACGTCTAACCCCAGAACTGCATTCAGATTACGTTAAGTCTCCAACTGGGGACACAAAATTAGCAACGAATACAAGGAAACGCTACATGAATAAAGGGTTAAACACTGCTGCTTGGCTGGGCACTGTGAGGTTCTGAGACCTTCTCCCTACGTCTTCCTGTCTCGGCCTCCTGAACGCAGGGTTTCAGTCGTGTGGCTGTGCCCAGCAGAAACAGTGTGGGGTCAGGGAGACACATGAGGCGGTCAGAGGACAACCTGCAGAAGTTGGTTCTCTCCTCCAGCCGTGTGGGTTCTGCAGGACACACTCATCATCAGACATGGCAGCAGATACCTTTACTCACCGACCCATCTTACTCGCCCTAAAACCAAAGCCAACCTTTGGTCACCATTACTCTCGGCCCTCGGTTGTATTGGCTGAGCTTCCTGTGGTTGCAGTGACTCTCAAGACCCTCAGCACATCTGTCCCTGCAAGCCCACACAGAAATTGAGGAATTGTTACTGAGAAATCATGAAGTCAGGCATGGAGATACACACCTGTAATCCCAACACTTGGGAAGCCAAGGCCCATGCCCCAGAAGCCAGCCTCTGCCTCATTAAGGCATGGGGCCGCTGGCTAGAGTTTCATCCCAACCCTCCTCTCCTCGTATTGGCCAGAACCCAGAATAAGCCAGAAACAAGAGTCTGATGTTGAGGGACAACAAGACTGGGCAGTGTGGATAGCTAGCCCTACGCCCATTCAGGAAGCCCCGGTTCACCTGTCCCTTCTTCCAGGCAGTGGACTACGAGCTGAATCGCGCCTTCATGCTGACCGTAATGGTATCCAACCAGGCGCCCCTGGCCAGCGGGATCCAGATGTCTTTCCAGTCCACAGCAGGGGTGACCATCTCTGTCACTGATGTCAACGAGGCCCCCTACTTTCCCTCCAACCACAAACTGATCCGCCTGGAAGAGGGTGTGCCCACCGGCACCGCGCTCACCACTTTTTCCGCGGTGGACCCTGACCGGTTCATGCAGCAAGCTGTGAGGTGAGTCTTCAACGTGACCTGGCCTTGTCTGACCCTCAGAATGGGGCCCAGTTCTCTGTGCTACACAAAGGAGTCCCACAATGCCCTAAGAAGCCTGAAAACCAGAAATCCCAGCAGAGAGAGGAAGGACAATGGGTACCATGTCCAGACCTGAGGCACTGGCTTAGTCTAGGAGCAACCCACCCCAGGAAGTCACGAAACAGGACAACCTTGGGCATGGTAGGCACTGCCATCATGTCCAGGCTAACAAGGGAGACAGGAGCTCTGGAGTCAGGGCAGGCCATAACTTCACTTGAGCAAGCCACTTACCTTCTCTATCCCTCAGAATACCCCCTGTAAAATGTAGATGATGAGAACACAGCCTCTGAGAGCCCTCTGGAAGCTGAGACCACCCACCACAGGGACACAGGCTCTGTTGTGGCCTGTCCTTCCCTGTGGGAGGGACACAGAGGGGCGTGAAACCTCCAGGTACTCTGAGGGAACAGCAACGCCACTGTGCTATGATCCAGGATGCTGAGGCTGTGACCCTAGGATGCATGCAGGGCTGTCCGGATGAAGGGCACCAGGGCCCTCACCTTGTCTCTGGCTTCCTGCCCATAGGTACTCAAAGCTGTCTGATCCTGCCAACTGGCTGCACATCAACACATCCAATGGGCAGATCACCACGGCCGCGGTCCTGGACCGAGAGTCACTCTACACCAAGAACAATGTATACGAGGCCACCTTCCTGGCTGCTGACAATGGTGTGTCCCACTGTGACCCGTGTCCTGGGGTTATGGGCAGGGGAAGGGGTGGTGGTGAGGGGGGCCAGCGGCACCCAGAGGGAAGTCTGTACAGGCAGCCATGAACTGGCAACTTTGTCAGTCAATGCTGCCCTCATCCTGCTCCCTTCCATCACCCAAACTTCAGTTACCCCACCTAAGAACCTGCTTACCCATTTGATCATGCTTCCACACCGTGTTCCCACAGTCCTTCATTCATGGCTAGTCATCAGGGTAGTCAGGAACCTGGGAATGCAATGGCGGATGGCTGCCCTGGCTTCTCAGCTTTCCCACCTATACCTGAGTGATGACAACAGATCTGCTGTTCTCCACACTGTTAGCTGACCATCCTACCCAGGAAAGGCAAGAAGGCCTGTGTCCACCCTAGACCTGTGACGCTGAGTCAGAGCAGGGCTGAGAGCCCTGGGAGCAAGGGAGGGCACTGGGCAGGCACTGGACAGACGCTGGGCAGGCACTGGACAGACGCTGGGCAGGCACTGGAGGCATTGGACAGATGCTGGACAGACGCTGGGCAGGCACTGGAGGCACTGGACAGACGCTGGGCAGGCACTTGGGCAGGCAGCACAAAGAAAGAGCTGAGAAATGGAACAGAAGGATGATGTTTCATGCTGAGGAAGTCAGTGCAGGTTCTTGTAGATGGATTTTTCTTTGGGCTACCAGCTCACCAAAAAAAAAAAAAAGACATGGAGATTTATACTAATTATGAAAGCTCAGCCTTAGCTTATGCCTGTTTCTAACTAGCTTGATAACTTAAGTTAACCCATTTCTACTCATTTACTTTCTGCCTCGTGGCTTTATTACCTCATCTCCATAGTGCCCTTCCTGCTTGTTCTGTGTCTCCTGGCATCTCCACCTTCTACCCAGCATCCTCTCTGCCTGGAAATCCTGACTAACTACTGGCTGTCCAGCTTTTTATTAAACCAATCAGAGTGACACATCTTCACAGCGTACAAAAAGATTATTCTACAACATTTCCCCTTTTTGTCTAAATAAAAAGGAACGGTCTTAACTCTAACACAGTAAAACTATATACAATAAGAACAATTATCAGGTATTGTCTAAAGAGAAAGGAAAGGTATTAACATTAACAAATGAAACTGTATACAATAAGAACAATTATCAATTAATAATTACATTCACAATGTCTAGTCCATTTGATTTTGGCAAATTTAGAGAAAATACCCCATTATCTATCCGATTTTTATGAGTCTGAGGTTTTCTACCTAATTTACTTTCTATCAAATCTAAGGAAAACTAACTATAACCATCTAGTCTTCAACCCCACTGAAGACCTGAGGATATAATATTACCTGGGTAAACAGGAAGTGCAAAGCAAGCAACTTCCAAAACTAAGAGAAATAACAGAAACAGTTGGCTGCCTGGGCCCAAGGTTCCTCTGTAACACTGGGGATAACACAGATATTCTACAGGTCTAGAATATCTGACAGACCTTTCTGTGAAGTAGGGATTTTTGAAGGACTGCCTTACGTGTCTTGGCAAAGTTCAGCAGTTACTTTCTTTTGTATCTTGCTTGTCCAATTTGGGCATCATACTTAAGCACAATTAATAAAAGCTCAGGACAGATATTGGGGTTCAACCTAAAGATCTGAAAATCAAAGCAGCCAGCCACTAGCTCTTACCTCGACATCAGTCTGAAATGGCGATCCTCTCTCCAGAAATCTCAGAATGAGACTGAGTCTGAGAGCTGTCTCTCCCCCCCCCCCATTTTATAATCCTCTCTAGGGCTGGGATTAAAGGCATGCACCACCCAGTTTCTATGGCAAACTAGTGTGGCTACTGGGATTAAAGGTGTGTGTAACCACTGCCTGGTCTGTAAGGCTGACTAGTGAGTCTGTTTTACTCTGTGATATTCAGGCAAGTTTTATTTATTAAAATACAATTGAAATGACAATATACCATACTGCCAGCAGTCAATACAAGGGCAACTTCTTTGTTCAGTGTCTAACTTTTGCTACAAAGAAAGCAAACTCTGTGTGGAGTGTCTTTGATGCCCATCATCTTCTTGGTGCTGCCAGGAGCAGACATGGCTCATTGTCATGAAAAGCCTTATGTTATTAAGACAGCTTAAATGCCATATTCTGTAAGTCTCTGAAGTATTTTGAAGACCATCTATCTATTAAAAATATTCCTCTGTTTGAACTTGAAAACATACCTAACATGACTATAAATTTGATTGTTATAGATGACTATCACCTATGTTTCTTTAATATCCTAAATAGCTTTCAAAAACTAAAACCTTACCTAACCTTCTCAAATGAGCTGCATAAGTGCAATACCTTAGACAGGAGTAGAAAGACACATGCAGTGTTAACAATAACCTTAAATTTGTATCAATACACAAAAAATCCATACCAATGTAAAATATTTGAGACTAGTAGTTGTTCAAAAGTAGACTCAATAATCCACCCCTTTATCCCATCCTTTCTATACTATGTCCCCCCCACACCCTGTTTTCATTTCAGAAAGAGATCCCCGAATCTAATCTCCTTTGTTTAGATGCTGACCATGACCAGTAACAACTTGTAACCAACCCCTCTAAGTGATGACAAACCCACCGAACGACCAGAAACCACCCAGCCTGTAATGGCGTAAACGAATGCAGACAGATTGTCAAAATATATACAGCTTTAATGGAGAAATAGATTTACAAAACCACCGTTCCCGCGGAGACCAGGAAAGCAGAAGAAGCAGCTGGGAGCATGCTCGCCAAATTTATAGGCTAACATTAGCCCGAGGCGAACACGCTCCCTAAGGGGCGGGACCTATCCCTACACCAGCCCACCTCTTAGTAACGTGGGCGCGTTGTGTCTGATTGTGTGAGACAAATCTTTAAACTGCTGTGGCATGTCAGCCACCGACACAGCTTAGCTTAGGTCATGGCACCACCACACCACACTGGAGGCTGGCTCCAGCCCGCCTGACAGACTGCAAGACTAGAAAACCACATCTGGCTACTTGTCCAGAGATTTTCTTAGCTTTCTCCGGCCCTGTGTTTGGATATTCGATGCCATTTGTAGGCAGATTTTTGTTTGGGTGACCAGCTTACAAAAAACGACATGGAGACTTACTATTAATTATGAGAGCTTGATCGTAGCTTAGGCTTGTTTTTAACTAGCTCTTATAATTTAATTAACCCATTTTTATTCACTTACTTTCTGCCTCGTGGCTTTATTACCTCATCTCCATAGTGCCCTTCCTACTTGTTCTGCATCTCCTGGTGTTTCTGCCTTTTTCTTCCCAGCGTCCTCTCTGTCCAGAAATCCTGCCAAAGCTGTTCCCATAGCAAATGACAGCCAGAGAAACTCCAACCTAACCCGACTGGCTGCCCCCAGGTCCCACAGTCCTTGCCATCCACAAAGTTGACTGTAGAGGCACTGGAGAGATGGCTCAATGGTTAAGAGTGACTGGCTGCTCTTTCAGAGGACCCAGGTTCAATTCCCAGCACCCACATGGAAACTCATAACCATCTGTTACTCTAGTTCCAGGAGATCCGACACCCTCTTCTGGCTCTGTGAACAATGCGCAGATGTGATTCCGAGACATACATGCAGGCAACACGAACACAGAAAACAAACAAAAAATAAATCTCAAAAAAAAAATTAATTGGCCATACAGACAGCCCTTGGTGAGCACCCAGCCCTTGTTCAGAGAAGAGTACCTGGTCCTTTTCAGCAGCAGGTTACAAAGGTGGAGAAGGAATTCCGGTCAGCATATAGGTGTGTGTCTTGCTGGGGCCTTCACACATCTGTCTGTCCTCTGTCCTACAGGGATCCCCCCAGCCAGTGGCACTGGGACCCTGCAGATCTACCTCATTGACATCAACGACAACGCACCACAGCTGCTGCCCAAGGAGGCACAGATCTGCGAGAGGCCAGGCCTCAACGCCATCAACATCACCGCAGCCGACGCCGACATGGACCCCAACATCGGCCCCTACGTCTTTGAGTTGCCCTTCATCCCCACCACAGTGAGGAAAAACTGGACCATCACCCGCCTAAACGGTGAGCCCACCCACAGAGCCCTGGCCAGGCAGAGCCGGGATCTAGGATGTGGCCCAGGATCCATCACCAAGGAGGAGTGAACCACACAGATGGGGAACAGCCCCCGCCCTCCCAGAGAGTTTACACACAAGGCTGGGGATATGGCCCTGTGCACTCCCATCCCCACCACAAACCCAGTCATTTCTTCCTAGTACCTGGCTGTTTTTTAGACAGAGCCCAGCTTGGAACATGCTGGCAGTCACTGTGGGTGGACTGGCCCCTGAAGGCAGCACCCTCTTAGGAGGTACCCCTTGCTGTTACCCCTAGGACAGGGTGACCTCATTCTCAGGTGTGGCCAGTGTGTACCTGTGAATGTGTGCATGTGTCGTGTGTACATATGAGTGCATGATGTGTGTGCATGCATATGTGTATGTGTGAGAGAGATTCTCGTGCTACTCAGGGACTACCTACGCAAGTCTTCCTTGGGAAGGAGAGCCGACCATTGGCTCAGCGTTGCTGTTCCTCACTCCAGGTGACTACGCCCAGCTCAGTTTGCGCATTCTGTACCTGGAGGCAGGGGTCTATGACGTCCCCATCATCGTCACGGACTCTGGAAACCCTCCCCTGTCCAACACGTCCATCATAAAAGTCAAGGTGTGCCCGTGTGATGAGAACGGTGACTGTACCACCATCGGTGCCGTGGCTGCAGCCGGCCTGGGCACGGGCGCCATTGTGGCTATCCTCATCTGCATCGTGATCCTGCTGAGTGAGTGCTGGCTTTGTGGGCATGGGCTTCGTGGGCGCGGGCACCCTGTCCCACAGACAGCCAGGGCAGAATGAGAGCCAAGCCTCTCTAAGCCACTTCACTCCGCAGCTTCCTATCTATTCCTGAAGTCCAGCAACACTGTCCACACGGGCTACGAAAGCAGGATCTCCTACCTTGTCACTCTAGCCCAGATGGAGGGCCAGCCTGCCCACATCTGGTCCATCTTTGGACTCTGCATCCCAAAGGCCCCTGAGCCCCCAGGCTGGCCACTCTCAAATGGACACGGTGGGAATGGCAGTCCCTGTTGTCAATATCCCAACTCCAGTCCTTGTCTCCCCGTGGCTCCCTGAACAGGATTCAGGGCTATGGGGAACAAGAAGGATGCTCAGAAATGACCCTGGGGTGCCATCTTCCCCCCCCCCTGGACAGCTGACCTGGTCCACAGTAGCACAGAGACCACAATAGCAGCCGTGACAGAGGGCCAACATCCCCTCTCCTAATCACACTGAGCTAAAGGGTCTCCACCATGTATGGGAAAGGACTGAAGACCAAGCATCAGGACCCCAGCTTAGACCAGAATGAACCACAACATGACCACTCCGTCTCTTCCAGTCCAGATCCAGGGGTCCCTCTAATGGCATCTGGTTCCAAGGCCTTTCACCAGTCAGTGTGGTGTCTTCCTTGGGTGGGGCTGGGCCTGTGTTTTCCTCTGAAGACACAAGGAACAAGGCTAGAGAACACAACAGTGGACATGTGGGAGTGAGCAGACCTACAAGCCAGAGAGAGCCTGGATCCCTCTCCAGGCTGCTGGTATACCAGGCCAAGGATCTGGGTACCCCTGTGGCCCGATCAGAGAGTGGGGCTTAAGGGGGGCATGTCCCTTCTCCCACAGCTCCCTCCAGGTGGCATACCTGAGACCCCAGCTGCACAGCTGACTCTCTGGCCACTTGATCTGGTGGAGAGCTGCTCAAGGGTTCTGGTTTCTGCTTAGAGGCTCACAGGTGGGAGCTCCCTGGCTCTCGCTCGAGTTCCCTGCCCACAACCTGGACCACATCAAGAGGTCCCCTGGCTACCACCTCCTCCTATGTTTGAAAGAAACACTTGCAGGGTCTGGCCTCCAAGCTAGCTGCAGTCTTTCTTATCACAGCCACTTGATCAAGCTGGCCAGCCCACAACAGTCTGCTGCCCTTCTTCCCACACTCCCCGCTTCCCTCTCCCTACTGATCCCCACCCTCCCCACCCCACGCCCTGGAGTGTTTCACTGGGATCCCCCCCCCCCTTTTTCACGGCTAACAACGGAGAGATGGCAGGGGCAACATGAAGCAGATTAGAGACTACACCTTCACGAGGATCCCGAGGCCCTATTTCCTGTGGTATTCACAGGAGCTCCGCCCTCAGAACTCAGACAGGAGCAGAGACCTATCAGGAAGGAGTATGCAAAAACTGAGGCTCCCAGGGGTCCAGGGCTAAGCAGAGTGACACTGGATGTGGAGCCGGGTGCAGGTGGCAAAGCAGGCACATCCACAGTGTGGTAGAGAGGTGACATAATTCCTCATTTTGTACCTGCGTTCTTTGTGTAAAAGAACCCCGGGGATTGCTCCCCAGTCAGCCTTCCTTCCTGGATAAGCTACCCCTTAGTCCAGAATGTTCCCTGGGAGTAGCCTGGGGCCTCAGGAGGCTTCCTCTCACCCCTGAGGCCCTTTCTGGGTTCCCCCTTCCCTAGTCTCCTTCCACCATGAGAGCATCACCCTAACATGGCTCCTGCCTAGAAACATGGTACCCTGAAACCGTCCCCATTGCCTTCTGGACACAAATCCTGTCCAGTTACTGTAAAAGTCTATGGGCCTGAGTTCAAATTTCTAGAATCCCTGGGTATAACTGTGCACATATCTGTAACCCCACTGTAGGGTGAAAGGACAGGGTATAGCTACGCACATACCTACCTGCTAGTGTAGATGAACACAGAATACACATGCATCCAACCATCCTATACTCATGATATGCCTGGGCATGCACGCTTGCATACACACAAAGCCATGCATGCACACACGTGTTACACCTGGGCACATATGTGCGCAGACATGCCCACGTATGCATACAGTGCTCACAATGCAGCCCCTCTTCTCGTAGTCATGGTCCTGTTGTTCGTTGTGTGGATGAAGCGGAGGGAAAAGGAACGACACACAAAGCAGCTGCTCATCGACCCTGAGGACGATGTGCGTGACAACATCCTGAAGTATGACGAGGAAGGAGGCGGCGAGGAGGACCAGGTGAGCCCCAGGGCTCAGCCTCCCTGCTACAGTCTCTCCCGTGTGTGTGCTGGCAGACTATGCAGGCTCTATCAGCATCCTCCTCCCATGCTCCTCCCTCTCCAACCACCTCCCCATGGCTGTCCTGGAGGAAACAGGCAGAGTCTTCTGGGGATGCCAACACCCACCTCCTGGATACTCCCAGTGGGGGGGCCTTCTGACCAGAGTGGGTGATCTACACAGAGCTAGCTAGTAGGTGCAAGGAGGACCCAGCCCTTTCCCATCAGCTCTAAGGGTGCAAGGAGGCAGCGCAAGGCTGCTAAGCTGCAGGCGGGAAAGGTCACCTGCCAGGAAGGAGTTCCCGGCCTCGGCAAGGCTGCTGGCAGACATAGACTCCATGGCTAGATAAGGAGTGGATTGCGTGGAAGGGACAGGCCTGAGGACTGGGATAGGACACTTAAGTGTGCTTGGAGACTGGTACAGTGGCACCCTCTGGGCAGGTGACAAAACTGAAAAGGTTGCCCTGCCTATTACCTACCAGCACTCCAGTTCCCCTGACTCACTTGGCCTCCATCCCCAGGACTATGACCTCAGCCAGCTACAACAGCCGGAAGCCATGGAACATGTGCTGAGCAAGGCCCCTGGTGTGCGGCGGGTGGACGAACGGCCAGTAGGTGCCGAGCCCCAGTACCCAGTCAGGCCTGTGGTGCCCCACCCAGGCGACATCGGAGACTTCATCAATGAGGTATGAACCTTGGGAGGACCTGAGCAAGGAGTCCCCTTTCAAAGGAAATCCTACACTCAGAGCTCTACAGAGCCAGCGGTGGCCAGGCCTCCTGCTGTGTGGCTGACGGTGCCTCTGAGGAGGCCTAAGGTTCCCAGTTGCTCAGGGGGAATTGGGACCATTTAGGCCCCTTTGCCTGGTAAGGGTAACAGAAGGAAGAACTAGTCTCAGGAGAAACAGCAAAGGCAGCAATACAGCTTTTGGACACACAAAGCCAGTGCAGCTGGGAATAGCCTTCCCACCCACCCCAGAACCCTGGTACCCAAGAAAACTGACCTGCATGTCTCTCCTCAACCATCTCTGACCCGTCCCCATCACAACACAAAGGTGGGAGTCCACGCACCCCACAGAGCCCTTCCTGCCTTCAGCGTTAGGCTGTATTAAAGACCTAAGAAGACCTCCACACCTTAGAGAAGCTTGGTCTCTTAAAATTGAGCCAGGAAAGGCTCAGGCTGCGTGTCACTCCACCCCATCTCTTACAAAGGCTTTGAAAGGGAAACAAATGGCTGTCTGACAGCAGAGCTTTGGCAGGGGGTGGCTGGATCTGCAGCGGGAGAGCTCTGGCTCAATAAACCAGGGAACTCGCCATCTACTTCCAGGCTGGAGTCGCTGTAGGGCAGAAAGGGGATGGGGGATTGGGGCACGTGGTTAGCCATTGCTAGGAGTAACCAAGAAACATTGAGCTTCAACATGTCAGCTGACCTCTTAAAGCCAGCCATCCTTAGGAGCAGTAACACTGGGAGAGAAGAATCTAGAAAAAACCGTTACTATACTTCTGGAAAGCAAATTACTTTTCTGTCAGGAAATGTTGTTGTTCAACCAAACGTGTCCCTGGCTAACATCTCTGTCCACCTTCTTCTGCAGTAAAGCAAAAAGAAACAGGGAGAGCAGCTTCCCTGGGGTCCCATCTGTGACCCTGCCTAACCACTAGCAAGCAAGTGGGAGTGGGTGGGTTGTAGCTTTACTACCAGGGCCTCAGGACCCATTGTATTTGACGTTGGGTCAGCAACACTTATACTTCAGCCAGTGGCTGATTCTCTTACATGATAACCCAGGTTGTCAGTCAGCAAACATCCAGAAGTTTCCTCAGAACATTCATAGGAGGAGATATCAGCAAGGTCTGAAGTTACCTGAAAGCCATTTCTTAGGGTTTTATTGCTGTGAAGAGACACCATGACCACAGTAGCTCTTGTAAAGGGTTTAATTGGGGTGGCTCGTTTCAGAGGTTCAGTCCATTATCATCATGGTGGGGAGCATGGAGGTATGCAGGCAGACAAGATACTGGAGGGGAAACTGAGACACTGGGTGGATCCTGAGCATAGGAAACCTCCAAGCCCGCCCCCACAGTGACACACTTCCTCTAACAAGGCCATACCTACTCCAACAAAGACACACCTCCCAATGGTGCCACTCCCTAGGAGCCTATGAGAGCCGATTACATTCAGATCACAAAGCCACTGACACTCAGACAATACCATGAGCAACAAGATGTTTAGACCCTGCAAAGCAGGCTCCACCAACCCCCAACCTACAGTCCACAGCCCACTGTCAGGTCACTCAGAAGAAATTACAGACTGAGAGTAAAGACACAGGCTATGAGAATCACATTCTCTTCCCAGGGCAGAGGTGGGGGAAAGTGCACTTAGGAGAACAGGCAAAGCATTCAGTACGCAATGGAGAATGAGAAAGAATGAGTGAAAAATAATAAAACTCCCAACTGAAGAAGGAAAGGATGGGGGAGGAATAAAAAGTAAATAATAAAAAGCGAAGAAAAAGATCATGAGGAGAAAAAGAATTAAGAGTGTGAAGGCTGAGGGACAGGCTCAAGGGGCAGAGCCCTGGCCTCAGAGCACAATGCTCTAGGTTCAATCCCTAGCTCTGCAGAGAATTGAACATGGTGACTCAGTCATCCGAACCCCACAATGAGATTCAACCCCCTGGGCTGAATAAACCCATCATCTCACCACAACCCTAACCTAACACACACACGGCCCAGTCAGTACCCACCTCGCTCTTGATGGAGCTGCCAGTGGCTCTGAGCTTCCTGGCCCTACGCTCCATGCCCTTTTTTCTCAGATTTATACATTTTATTTTATGCGTATGGTGCTTCCCCTGCGTATGTCTGTGCACCGTGTGTATACACAAGGTTAGAAGATGGAGCGAGTCCCCTAGAACTGGGGTTAGAGATGTTGTGAGCTGCCGTGCAGGTACTGCACGAGCGGCAAGCGCTCTTTACCACCGAGCCATCTCTAGCCCTGTGCTCTCATGCATACACATTGTTTGGTCCTTGGAAACACCCTACAGACAAACATATGCAGCAATTACTGAGTACCTACTGTATGCAAGATCCTGCCCTCCTCCCACGGGCTGACAGCACACTCCACCCTAACCCCTCATCTTTATGATCTCCAGGGACTTCGAGCTGCTGACAATGACCCCACCGCACCCCCCTATGACTCTCTGCTAGTCTTCGACTATGAGGGCAGTGGTTCTACCGCAGGCTCCGTCAGTTCCCTGAACTCCTCCAGCTCCGGGGATCAAGATTATGACTACTTGAATGACTGGGGGCCCCGGTTCAAGAAGCTGGCGGACATGTATGGGGGTGGCGAGGAGGACTAGCCCACCTCACCCCTCCCGCCAACATGAGAAGGACACTCGAGGCCGGCAGAGCAGCGGGACTGAGCCAAGGCACTGGATTTGTCCTGGTGTCAAGAGGCCCCTCCCCACTGCCATCCCCCAAGTGGAACTGTGCAGTACGAACATAGGCCACCAGGCGCCCACCACCACTGCGGCATCTCAGTAGCCACGTACCGCAAAGGGAGAGCCAGAGGCACAGCCCTAACTTGAATTTCTTACAACAAAAGCACTGTTAAAATAAAAAAAAAAAAACAAAAGTGCCTTTTGGTACACGTGACAGATTCCCTAACTCAGGAGTGACTGAAAGAGGAGACAGCCCGAGGCCCCAACTCTGCCCACCCTGCCCACAGCCCTGACCCCATCTGGTCTCCTCTGGAGGCAACACACAAGGAGTGGGAGAGAATATGTCTTTTTTAAAAAAGTCTTTTATTAAGAAAAAAGGGGGGGTAGCTTATTTGCAAAAATAGTATGGGGTCCAGATGGCCACAGCTTTTGTCATGCCTGGTCAGTGTCTCCTGGGCCCTTTGGGCTCTCCGAGGCTGCTAAGTGAGGACCAGACTTTCTGGTGCCAAGAAGCACTGGGCTAGCCCAACCCCATCAGCAGAGACTTCTGTGTGGACTCAGTTTTCACCTGAACTCATGTCCTGCCTACCGAGATACTGTAAATAGCAGGGGTGAGTGCGATGCCGAGGGGCCACCCCAGTTGGTCCTCGCCCCTGCATTTGGCCACTGCCCTGTCCACCAGAAAGCTACTCTGGACCAGCTGTCACCCCCAGTACCACCAAATGGCTTTGGTCCAGGACAGCGTGTTGTCCAGAAGCCACAGCATCCTGCCAAACCCTGACAATACCCTTCACGAGGGATCCCGGTGAAGGCACAGCAATCACAACGCCCCTCAACGGAACCCCCAAATGCTCTCAACACACTCCCCAGGCTGTGCAGACAACAGAGAGTAGAGCCTGTCAGACAGTGGCAGCTTCTGGGCCTCCTTGGGCCCATTTAGCCCAAGCTCCTGCTATAGATGTCAGGACCTATTCTAAGTGGCCGGTGAGAGGTTCTCCTACTGTGCCCACGTGACCACAGATGCTCTGGATCTGGCACTGCACTTTCCGTGGGTAGCTTGACGCAGGGCAGGCTGGGCAGGGTGACCATGTCTGTAGGACAGAGAATAGGCTACAGACAAGGACTGTGAGACATGGCAAAGCTGCCTTTTTCACCAGAGGGGAAAACAGGCCTAGGACATTCACATGTCTGGGCCCAAAGGAGCCCTGAGATGGGGCAGAAAGGCCGCACTGGAGGGGCACCCTGTGCGGTCAGCTTCTTGGCTCCCCAAGAAAGAGGCTGAGAGCACTGGTAGCTTGGTGTCTGGGTCTCCTTTGGGAGACAACAGAAGTCCCAGCATTGATGAAAAATAAGTTCCTCCCGGATCCCCAGCCTATACCTACTACTAGGGGCCAGGATGACTTTGAAAGGGCTGCGGGTACCCAGGAGATAGCATGCGTCCAGCCAATGGTCTCTAAGTCATGGTTCCTCATGGCCTCTGGCTTTATACTATGGCTAGGTTCACCCCCTTCTCCAGACTGCTTTGGATGCACCAGAGTGAACTCATAGGTGCTGAACTTATGGGTATGACCCATTGGATGTCAGGGTTCTTTCCCAAACCAAACCTGTCCCCACTCTGAACTCCTAGACCTGAGCTGGCCATACGTTCAGCTGCGTCCGTCCGTTCTCACTGCTCCTATGGCTGCCCTAGGAGGTAGGATGGACAGGGGCCTCTGCAGCTTCCTGGGAATCATCTTCCCTACAGCCAGCCAGGCCAACAGAGCTAAGGGAAGGCCAGGGGTGGGGAGGGGAGGGGTGGGGAGATAAACTCTCCTATGCAAATCGCTCGGGTCGGCAGCCAGTGAGGGTAGTGCTGAGCTTGGCATGGCCACTGGGGGAATGAGAATTTTCTGGGTTTGATTTTGGGAAACCCAAGAACCGTGAATGCTCTATTGGAAGTGTGCATATGACTGAGAAGTGTGCATGTGACATGGTGTCATGGACTCCCCTGAAGTCCCAAGGCTTTCTTGGAGCCCTGGGACAGGAGGGACCAAATCTATCAGCTCTGGAGGAATGTCTCATCTGCCTCCACTTCCTTCTGACCCCCCCCCCCCCGCACAGGCCTCTGTCACTGCCAGGCCCCTGCAAGAACGTCCATGGGGTTCCCTAAGAGCGGGACAGCTTACCCCTTTCACTCAACACCCACAATTAGCCCCTGGGGCTAGAGAAAGATAAGGTCCATGCATCCCCAGACTCATCTTGGAACTCTGTTCCAAGGCCAACAAGTTAGCATTAGCGAAGCATACAGTCAGTGTCAAATGTTTCCCTCCCGTAGCTTGTAGATACGACGCGTCTGTGGTCAGGGCCCAGCCAAACGAGGCTGGTGGCCAGCTCTGTGTAGTACGAGGATGTGGTTTAGTTCCTCTAGGGAGAAACCTGCACTGCTGAGCGGCTTGGAAGAACACCTGGGCACGATCAGCCTCGTCACACCTGACTCCCAGCCAGCAGCTTTTCTCATGTCTTTCAGCCCATCCAAAATGCTGGGCCTCCTGCCACCAAAGTGTCTGAGTAATGGCCAGTTGTCAGGCCCTCAGAGATGCATCAATTTCCCCAGAGTGAGTACATGGTCCATTGAGAGTGACACCTCTGTGCTCTCTAAGGTAAACGGGGAGGGGAAGTTCCCACTTCCACCCAAGCTAAAAGGCAAAACCAAAAACTCAAGATAGAATCGCCCTGCACAGAGAGCCCGGTACGGTACCGAGCCGGCTCTGCCCCACCAGCCGGCCGGTAGAAACCACCTCCGTATACACCTGGAACGCATCTTGCTTTTTTCTTCCTCTCCTTTTTTTCATTATGGTTTATTTTGTTGCATGTTTATTTTCGAAAATGGACAAATGTGTAGCAGCCCGCATGACTGTGGTTGTTTTGGGAAAGGTACCAGAGTATGACGTGTTCACACTGCAGCTGAGCATCATGCGGTGAGACAGATGTTCCGACTTTTTTGTAATCGTCAACAGCACAAATATTTTGTATTGTCGTTTGTATCATTTTGTATCGAAAAAAAAAAAGGAAAAAAAAAGGGAAAGAGTCAATGTTTCCAATGTGTTTTTAGTGCCAGGTGGTCTTGGTTCCGAAGGGAACAGGAGTTTTGCGGAATTGTCGTGTCCTGGAGAGGAGTCTGGCGTTAGCACGCTGCTCCAAAGGAGTAAATAAAATCCCCTTTTAACTAGTCTACCTCCGACTTGCTTGTGTTTTTCCATTCATTTTGGGATCTGACAGAATTTAGGGCCATGGGCAGGACCGGAGGGCAGCTGGTGCCAGAAGTGAAACCTTGTCACACACAGCCGCTTCTTGGATACCTGCTGTGGCAAAACTTGGGCACTGTTCTGGGCTCAGAAAAGAAATACAACCAGGCCCACTCCTCACACATCTGAGGCCCACGTGTCCTGTGCGGATCTTAGATGTTTCGGTTATAAATCAAATGCAAAAAGTATGCTCATCAATAAACACAACTTAGCGACACCACAGACGCAGATTGAGAGCAGGTTTTTTCTGTTTTATTTTTATGGGTACTGGGAATCAAACCCAATCAAGGGCCTCTCCTATGCTAGGCAAGTGCTCTACCACCAAGCCATATCCCATGCCCTAAATTTAAAATTCTCGCAGTCAACGTGTGGCATGCAAGAGGGAACTGGGCTAGGCCTACCTACTCTGCCTTCCTACCCTAGCACTGACTGACAGGCAGGGAAGCTGGGGCCAGCACATGGTACTCTAGTCTGCATGTGGCCTCTTTGCCTAAACGTTCTTTCCCCCAAAACCCCTTGGAGCTTTAGACAGGTCCACTTTGTAAAAAATAAGAATAAAGGGCTGGAGAGATGGCTCAGTGGTTAAGAGCATTGCCTGCTCTTCCAAAGGTCCTGAGTTCAATTCCCAGCAACCACATGGTGGCTCACAACCATCTGTAAAGAGGTCTGGCGCCCTCTTCTGGCCTTCAGGCACACACACAGACAGAATATTGTATACATAATAAATAAATATTTTTAAAAAAAATAAGAATAAAAAAGGAAAGAAAAAAGAAAGAAAACTAAGGTGTCTATAGATGGAGCTTGCACAGGCTGGGGGACCAGGCTGAGGCGATCTGGGATAAACACCAGGGTTCTGGGACCCACAGTGGACTGAAGGAGGGATTGCATGGTCCCCGGGCACTGTGGATTCATGCCACTGTCATGGGGCACGGCCAAATCTGTCCTAGAGTGCCCCACACACAGACACTTGCATGTATACATGTGTGCACATACATGGACACGTGCCTGTATGTAAACATATATATGTACATGCCTGCTCACAGGCATACGTAGGTAGACTGAGACTGCGTGTTGGTTTCCCGGCAACCCAGACCTGAATAATCACACAGAAACTATATTAATTGCAACATTGTTTGGCCATTAGCTTAGACATATTCCTAGCTAGCTCTTACATATTAAATTAGCCTACCAATAAGGTTCCAGTATCTTGCTCCTTCAGTAGCCACGTGGTATCTCTCTAACTCCACCCTCTTTCCTCCTCTATCTCTGCTTGAATTTCCTCCCTTACTATGTTCTGCGCTGCCATAGGCCAAAGCAGCTTCTTTATTAACCATGATAATAAAACATATTCACGGCATAGAGGGGCATTCCACACCATGTGTACATACATGCGCACAAACAGGCCCCAGCCTCTGGCATTTTTCAGTGCAACCCATCCTAGCTATTGTTGGAATCATCAGGAACCACAAACCAGAGAATCACTCACAGCTGATGCCTTAAACGGCTTCACTTTGAGTTCACCTTGCACCTGTGAGTCCTTCCCCCCTCTGCCTCCCTCCTCCCAGCCTGTTTCTGGGGCCTCATTTCCCCTCAGCTCTATTTCCTGGCACTTCTTTTCCTCTGCTCTTCCTCCTTCCTGTCACTGCCTTCTCCCAGGCAGGATGTGGCAGGATCCGTGTCTCCAGTCAGAACTGAACACTACTGGAGTTGGAAGCTCCACTGTGCTGGGAACAGGAGACCACACATCATGTCTGTACCACAGTCCTATTCTTGGGAGCAAGATGGCTGAATGCCCTGCTCTCTGCAGACATAGGTCAGCATCAGCCAGCTTTCTACCATCTGGGGTTGTCACTCTTGGTCCCCAGAGGGCAACTTAGGGAGCCATGTCCAGGCCTTGTTCTCTGTAGCTTCCAGAGCATTCTGGCATGCTGTTCTATGCATGGGGCTGCTTTAACCATCTTGACAGACTCCAAATCCATCTCAGAACTCTAGAAGCTGCCCTGCCTCACTGGTGGGGGGCAGAGCAAGGACAGAGATAAATCCACCCATATCAGGTGCTTCTGCCAGTCCCACAGAACCAGACACAGGAGGTTGGAGGCTGAGAGAGGAAGAGAAGCATATGACCTCCCTGGGGCCCTTGGTGGCCAGGCAAGGGTAGGGCCAGCAGATATTCCTGACAGCTTCCAGTTCTAAGCGACGCCCACAGGGTTCACTGGAGCCACAAGTTCAGGATCTGTTCCCACACAGCCACAGAGGCGCCAGGCCTACTCTTGGAACTGGCAACTGTGAGAAGTTAGTTTCAGGAACTTTGTTATAGCAGCACAGGGCCCAGAACACACACACACACACCGCACTCACCAGCCTGCAGCCAGAGCGCCATGTGGATGTCACGCCAAAAGTGGGGACTCCCGTGCGCAGTCACATCCAGGAGACAAAGTTCCAACAGCCATGGCCTACCTGGCGCGGTCTCCTTGTTCGGCGTCATTTTCTTCCCCACCTCAAAACCAGCCAGAGAGCCAGGTGCAGGAGCCATCATCGGATACACCTATCCTCGTATCTGCTGTTTGTTCCGGCCCATGGCTGGCAGCCTCTCGGGGCTCTGAGGGGGTTTTCTCCTCTCCTGCTCAATGTCTCCATCTTTCTCCACTTAAGCACAGAGCTAAGTGGCCACTTTCTGTGTGTCCTCTTTGGCGTTTCTTTGCCCCAAAAGGACCTCCCCCTACAGAAATCACGCCAAAGCCTGTCTCCTGGAGACAAGCGTCAGCAAGTATCCCTACCTAGAGCAAGCAAGCAAGCATGTGTCCCGGATCTCTGGAAACAAGATGTCCTCTTGGCTATCCAAGTGACAAAACTGCCCCCAGGCCACCAGTGGCTGCATCCAGAGGTGAAGGGTGCTGTGGGCTGGGCCAGGGCTTCCCAAGATAAATCTGCGTGGATGTGAGCTCATGCTGTGGTCCAAGCTTCCTGTGTGTGTGTGTGTCAAACCTCAGTCTCCCCAGCAATACAAGGAAAAGGACTGCTGTTGGGAGCAGCAAGACCCCAGATCCTGAATTTCTTGTAAACAGCTTGTTTTACCCTGATCTGAGTGCCTACAGCTGCTCTGAGCACGAGACCTTCAGGAGTTCCTGATGGCAGGAGAGTGGTTTCTGGTGGGTTTGGCTGGGGCGTGGCTATCTCTATATAATCTGCCCCTGAACACAGTAAGGGGGGCATTCTTGGGGCTTTGGGTACCAGCAATTGAAGGTCTGTGTGTCAGTCTGTCTCTGCGTCTGTATTCTCAACCTCCAGCCTCTTTTCCCAAAGCTAGCGAACTGGGTAATAGCACACCAAGAGCAGATACAGGGGTGCGGTGTGCGGCAGACTGCAATCCTGGGCCTGATCTTGGCTGGAGTCTTGGCAGGGCACCGGCCTCCAGTCCAGCAGGTTCAGCCACAGCAACCCCCACCTGACCAGTGTGCCAGGCCCTTTGCCAGCAGTTTAATGAAGGTGAGACCCCAACCAAGATATAGACCACAGGTTCCCACAGAGGAATCACCTCTCTTTCACCCCAGGCCCCTGACATCCCAGCTTTCCCAGCTAGAGGAAAGATCCTAAGCATCTTGCCGTCTGGACCTCACCTTCCTGGGTAGCATGGGACCCTACAAAGGCAAGGACAAGACTCTGCCCTACCCCACTGCCAGGAGCAGATAGCATCACTGACAAGAAAAACACATGTGGCTTTCCCTGAGAGGCTCTTGGTGAGCACAGGCCACATCAAGACAGGCAGGCATTTGTTTAAGGATGGAAACCTAAATCCCAGTTCCTACAAGTACAAGGAAATCTGAAACTCGGGGTGTCCCAGGGCTCAGGCTCACCTGCTTCTCTCTCCCATGCCATGTAGGCATGCCTCTGATTCTCACAGCGGGAACCATAACTGGCTTTGCAACTGACCGGGTTCTCTCCCTGCTGGCCCAGGTCCCCACAGCAGCTCACACCTTCATAGCCGCTACACAACCGCACCGTGCCACATGGACCCACAGAGGCGAGGCCCTGGCTGAAGAAAGGCCCACCAGGACCTCAGACCCAAGCCCCTAGACCAGCCTCTTCCTGAAGATGTACCCTTCCTTTAAAAATGGCTCATGCCAGGGCAGTGGGCTCAGACCTGGACACCCAGCACTTTCCTCCAGCTCAGGAAAAGGTCACAGCCTGTGCTTGGAGAAGTTGGTATTCATGATGACATGCATAACAACAACAACAAAAAATCACTCACGCAGTTAATTATGGTGCAACTGGTAAGGGCAGGAACAATTAGCCACGTGTCTATTTTGAGAGTGCCGAGCAGCTAATGACATTTATGGCTCGGCAACTGCTCTAGCTGGGAAAGACAATGGGGGCACACTCCTACAACCAGCCTCCTGGGACGCAGCCACAGGATCCCAGTCCCAGCTCCAAGACACAGGACTTGTTGGCCTAGAGGTAGGGTCAGGGAAAATAACCTGTAAAATCTGACTCAGTCCTTTTTCTGAACGCTGCAACCCTTTACTACAGCTCCTCATGTTATGAGGACCCTTGGCCATAAAACCATTTCATTGCTACCTCATGAACTGTAATGTTGCTGCTGTTATGAATCATAAATATCCAATATGCAATCCCCCATAGGGGGAGGGTCGCAATCCACATATTGAAAACCACTGGCCTAAGGGTTTGGCTAGGTTGTCTCAAATCTGGCCTGACAAGTTTTGGGATCACCTGGGAGACAGGCCTCTGTGCACGCCTGCAAGTGGTACTCTTGATTTCAGAGACCCCGTAGTGGGTGGCATCCATTCCACGGGTTCCATGGGTGGATCCGCAGTCCATCCTGGCCTGTGTAGTGGAGAAGGGGAGTGGATCAGTAGCAGGCTTCCACTCTGCTTCCTGGCTGCTCTGCCACCTTAGTTCCTGCCATGACAGGCTGGACCTTTGAACCCTTTCTCCTTCATTACTTCTGTCAGAGGTACTGAAGCAAGCGTCTCACACAGCCTTCGTTAAACGCATTCTCGATGTACTGTCAACAGCAAGGTCCCAAGTTTTCTCACGTCCAGAATTACACTTGGCTGTAGGTCTTGAATGTGGCACTGAGCTCACACAGCCTCAACCAGGCGGCCATCCAAAAGGTACCTGCATTTTCTCCTCCAAATCTGGTCTCATGCCTGATGGGGCCAGCCAAAGCCCTGAAAGAGCTGGGGTAGTGAGGGCAGAGGTTCTCTGTGGCCCTAAGTCAACAGGAGACACGAATCGCATTGCTTTCTCTCCCTGATGTGCAAACAGCTAACTGGGACCCGAGACAACTCCTGCCCTGCTGCCGGCTAAGTGTCAAGTGGCCTCAGGAACCCAGCTCTAGAGTTTTCTGGTGCCAACAGCACCACTGCAGGACCATCTCACCTGGGCACAGACCTAAGTCTTCGCTGCGGCTGCTCTGGAGGACTGGACACAGCAGGAAAAGCAAGAGAGTGAAAGCCTAGTCAACCACACTCACAGGGAGTCAGCACCCTTTCCGTAGTCAATCGCAGGCCAGGAAGGTGAGAAACAAGAGCAGAGAGGCCACAGGAATCGTACCCCACAAATTCACTGTCCCTCTCAATGTCTCAGTCTCTCAGTGTTCAACACTGGAGGTGCTGTGTATTGAACGGTGTCCCTCCCAAAGGTTAAGGGGCATGTGGATTTGGAGATGGAGTCTTTGATATGGTCATCAAGCTAGCATGTTGCTTGGGGACCCTTGACCTAACGAGACTGGTGTTCTGACAGAAAGCTCCACAGACCCATGCCAGGAGTGTTCAAAGGGGAATGCAGAGAGAAGGTGTTGCTACTGCATGCCCAGGACCACCACAGAAAACCTGGAAGGCAAACCCTTACCACCTGGACCTCAGGCCTCCAGCCATCCAGTCAGGACCTGAGAATATTTTTGTGCATGGCCCCTGGTCTGTGGCCTTCATTACGACAGCTGTAGGAGATCAGGACATCAGTGATGTCAATGAAGGCGGAGTCTTCAGGTAAGCCTACCCACCTGCCAGGAGTAGAGGCTCCAGTTACACTGACTAGGGGGCTAGGAGGCATGGCACACTATGACCACCAAATATACCAGAGTGACAGAAACTCCATCCCTCTCCCGTTTATACCAGGTGAGACCATCTGGTCACCTACAGCCAGGCTTACTAGGGTATCCATCTATCCTATACACCCGACCCCCACCCCAGATGGTCTACAGGATAAGGCCTAAAATGCAAACAGCACAGCTCCTCGGTATCTTCTGGGTGGACAGAACGGAGGACTGGCCCTACCTCCAGCCCCCTGGGCCTGCCCTCACAGTTAAGCCCCAGATTCAGTCGGACCAGAGAGCAGTCTTGAAAGCATTATCAGAGACTCTCAAAAACTGGAAAAACAGGCACAACAAATACAGATAAATTTGTTTTTAATAAAGGAGTTAATTTTCTTTCAATCCTATATAAAACAATAGCAATTAAAAACTTCATTTTTGAAAGTAAAATATTTACATATGAACAAGTAACTGTGCAAAATTTACATGAAAAAATGGAAAGACAGGATTTCCTAAAAGATAAAATGAAAGGTGTAACAGTTCTCAGGTGTTGATAAAAAATACTGATCAGCGTTCCGCTCACACGTGCGAATTAAAGTCTAACATGAGAATCCACACGGAGAAAGCCAAAGTATTTACAGTCATAAAAGTACTATCAATAGACAATTTAATACAATAACCTCTGAAAATATAAAGAACCAATTAGTATATTTGTAATAAAAAAATAGGTACAAAGAAGGGCTTTGCTCTGGACGCCTGTAAGGTTGGCCACAGCTTGCATACAGTCTCTTAGCAAAATAATTATAGTTTACATAGCCATTTTATGTTATGTGCCAAAAATTATGTACAATTACCGACAAAATACACCAACCATTTCCAACACTTGATCCACACTGAGAAACAGTCTGTTGTTGATTCTTCTCAACTCTGATTTATTTCATCTAAGTTTTCACTCTGAGCTAAAAACACAGTGCAAGTAAAATATATTTATGCTGAAAAGGTTCTCGCTTCCTTCCACTTTACAGCTTCGAAACTGCAGCAAATAAAATGTATTTGTACAGGTGCTGCACCCCAGCCTCCACTAGCAGAAATGCGACCCTGCTTGGAGGCTGTGTCCTGGGGAATTTCGCGTAGAAGGGAGGTAAGGGACAGGGTGGGTGGGTGGGTGGGGGTGATAAATAGTCTAAAAATCAGTTTGCTTCGCCAACTGACTGCTACAACAGTAACGTGAGTGAAATGAGGTCACCGGCTGCAGACGTACACCCAGTGGGTGAGTCAGAGTGAACTGAACCAAGACGCACACAGGATGAGCAACTGCTAATTATTTGCTAAGCGCTTCCATCAGTCTTTAAATATGGCTTGTTTGGCAAGAAGGCCACTCAGTCGAGGATGAGCTTGGGTCAGCTGTCCTGTAAGAGCATCCACAGGCCTGTATTCTCTCTGCTGCAGACATGGTTCTGCCGCGCTGAAGAGCTGACTTAGAAACAGGAGTATAAAACTGCTCCACTGTAAAGGGTGGCTGTTTTTAAACAATATCCCGTTTGCTTGTTACAAAAAGGCGTAATCTGCAAATATATAAAAAAGTCCGCAGGCATCCCATCAGAAACACGGGCTGGCTCATCCTGTTACTTAAGGAATGCTTTGTAGAGCAACAGTGAATGGCTTGTCTCACGCTCGTTTTCTAAACAAAATATGAGGTCCCTGAGGTTGACCCGCGTGATTCTTTGCCGTGTGAACTGTCTGGGGGTTCCCACACCGGAGCTGCCTGGGACCGCTGCGCCTGGGCCTGAGCCCTGGTGACAAGAAAGAAGAAGACAGATGCATTAGTGGCTGTGGAACAGTTAGGAGGGAGGGTGAGACTCAAGAATCCCCTAAATATCTAGGTCCCTGTTCTGAAGAAAACAGGCACAGCACAGCCCCTTCCGCGGTCCTTGGGCTGGAGCTGAGCTGCTAGGAAAGCCCTAACTAGGGCAGAGGCCCCCATTCCCGGCTCTACCACATACTCAGGATGCCACCCTCCAACGCCCCCAGAGTGAATCCTGGGGGGAGGAAAGGCAGGAGCAGGGGCTCCCTCCCAGAGGCTCTGAGGAACACAGACCCCAGTTTCTGTATCACCATAGCAATGCCCAGAGGCTCAGGTGAGGGGACCAAAGCTCACACTTGATGCCACACCTGGGACTGTGCCATCCCTGCTTGGCTGACAGAGGCACTAGGCCTGGATTCTTGGGCTGGGCGGGCTGATGGTCAGCTGGAGAGGCCAACTGCTCAGCGGTCACGTTGGTGATCCACAGCCAGGGAAGGGGTCCCTTTGCAGACACCTAGCCCCTGGGCCACCAACTATCCAGTGAGCCGACCCCAGTTCCTTCCTGCTCAGACATGTGGGTGCACTAGGGCTGACTTTCAGCCACTAGGCAGTGGTGTCCAGCAGTTTGTTATATCACTGCCTCCGTCTGACCCCTGCTGGGCTCAAACCATAAGATCCCAGTGGGCAGCTTTTCTCTTCTTCACAGCAGAGAACCAGGCGGGCGTCTTTCTGGCTGAACTGCTCCTGCACATCCAAGAATACGTGCTGCAGTGGCAGCCTCACTGCGCCTCCACTGCGAAGCTAAAGAAACTCAAGTATCACATTCCACTCATGTGGCCACAGAGGCCCAAGCACTAGGTGGCAGTCTCAGGAAGCAGGCAGGCTAGGTGAAAGCATGCCTATATGACCTGGTCTTCATGCACATGTCAGTCAACTGAAGATACTGGAGTTTTTTCCTCAGGAACTGGGAAGCCACACCACTGTCCATCTTTGGTCCCAGCCGCCACCATCATCCTGGTATCCATATCCTTTTGGGTGGACAATCTCCTTGGATTTTGGTGCCAGTAACAGCCCCCAAGCAGCGTTTCATCATGACATTAGTGGAGCCTCTTACAGGCCACAGCAAACATGAGCAGTTGGTAAGAATAAGGAAAACAATCCATCTCCCCAAAGCCACCTCAGGTTGCAGTCGGGCAAGCAGGCCCATAAATTTCCTTCAAAGGGGGTCTTGGTGATCTGGACAGAGCTACAGGCCAGTTTCTGGGAAGAAAGCCAGTAAGAAGAAGTATCTGTAACAGGAGTAGCAAAAGGAGAGGCTGCTGAGATTGGTAGAGTCCACAGGTCCTAAAATCCGGTTGCAAGTTGAAATCCAAAATGTCTCATTTCCGGATGTGAGTTCCACTCTTGTTGTACTTGCTATACCTGATCCAAATCGCCCTGACTATAGACCCAAGAGAGAAACTCGGGCGATGACGGTGTGGTGCCCAGGCCCACAGAGACCCTGCCTGGGCAGCAGAATGTGTCAGTGGCCAGTGTCCAAGCTGTATTTCATGCCTCTGCTTTCAGGAGCAACAGCCAACACCAAGGCTGGGATGAGGGGAAGCACTCATATCAGGTACAATAGTTAAGAAGTGCTAAAAGTCAGAAATTGAGACAAACAGGATCAAATCGGTGCCCCAAACTTTCTGACGAGCCAATGTTGACAGTGATGAGGCTCAGACAGCTTCATGTAGTCACAACCAACCTGGGCCTCCAGCCTGGTGGTACATCTGTTACTGCTGGACCCAATCAACCTGAGGGGTCAGCAATCAAATGACAATACAACACAAATTCTAGGGGCCTTGTGTTCTAGGGGCCTTCTTCATTAGCAATACTGTGGGGTTTGGGTTATAAAATCAGAGGCACAGAACACTGGATGCTATAGCCATTTCTGAGCAAGTACAGGGCTGACCACAGCAAAGAGGACTCAAACCCTCAGCCTCAGGACTGCGACCAGCTGACCTCAGTGAGAAGACAGTGTGGCACCCAAGCATATCCAAAACCCTCAAGGGCTATGGGAGTACACACAGGTCATCCGGCCTGGAGTTGCAGAGGACCCTGGGGAGGTTTAGCTGAAGTATAGGGAGGGAGTGGATATATTCCTGGCCTCGGGGCTGGAAGCTTCTGTTCAGAGCCCTGTACAGGGACCGACAGAAACAAGGCATGTTCCAGCGCCACAGAAAAGCTGAAACCTTAACATAGTTAACTCCGGTTCAAAGAACCCTCTGATGTGTTTCAAGGGTGGACATGGAGACAAACAAGACGGGCATGTGCATGGGCGCGCACACACACAGCAGCCATGCCAGGGAAACCCTCCCTGTACTGCTGTGACTACCCACCTAGCCCACCCAAGGCTACTGAAAGGACTAAATGTGTGTAATCTCAGCTATCTAGCTTGCTCTATTATGGACGGACTGCTATAGGGTTAGGGTCTGTGCAGCAAAAAGTAGTTCTGTGTCCCAAGGAAAGTGCTGGGCTCCCCAAGGCTGCAGGGCTACCATACTGCAATCTAGTTTTTCATCAAGGAGTCCCACTCCAGCAACAGACTGGAGTTCTGTACCCCAAACAGTGTGAGTCCTCGGAAGACCCTAAAGCCGTAAGATAACTGTCTCCTGATGAGCGAGACAATGGTAGGCCATCAGAGCAGCACGTAAGAGAGCAGCCTACCCGGTACCAGACGAGCCCTACTCACCTGCAAAACTTCTGAAGAACAGTAATACACACCCCAAAATTCCCTAAGAAATGACATCACTTCTAAGAGGCTCAGCGCCAGGACCACCCCCTTCACCCACTCCAGCACAAAGCTCTAATGAAGCCCTCAGAGAAATTACCCCCACACAGAGTCAGGGGTATTAGAAGAGAGGATCCCACCCCAGGGCATGACCACACTCCAATAAGGTTGCTCCTGACAGGTAGAGACACACAGGAGACTGGAGAACAGGAAGGAACCTAGGACATGTGCCCAGGTAGTCCAAACTCAGACAGTGAGGAAGGATCCCTTGTAAGGCTTTATAGGTCCTCAGATGGCAAAACAGAACCTTCCACACATGAAGGGAAGGGGAAGAAACAGGGAAAGTTCAGGGTCTGCAAAAAGGTTCTCAGAGTCAGCAGACACTGACATGGCACAAGCTAGACAGAGTTCCCAATACTGCCAGGAGAGGGTGCCATCACCCCATGAGTAACGTAACACCAGGGGCCGTATGTGGGACATAGAGCACAGTCACAGACCAGCTTCTGGTCAAGCTGAGGAGATCAAGGGCAGCACCGTGCCTCTGAGCCATAAGTAACAGGCCCCAGAGGCTCAGAAATCAGAAGCACCCATCTCACAGAGAGGAGAGACAAAAATCACCTCAGGAAGGAGAGACCAACATGAACACAATAAAGAATGCTAAGCAAGTCCAGGAAAAGGAGAAAGGAAATCAGAGAAGAGAAGGAAAAAAGAGTGGCAAGGGTTAGAAAAGCACTCAAAGAAAGTGCCGGCACTACATAAGCAGAAAGATCAAGGCTTGCAGCACAGTGAGGGCCCCAGAGCAAGAGCACCATGGCACCTGTCATCATCAGCAAGAAGCACTGCTGAGTTGGAGAGGCTGGCTTCATGACACACAGAAAAACTATGCCAAGACACAGGTTTAGTTAGCCTCTAGCTGAGTAGGGAACAGCTACCAGGAGGCCAATCTCACAGGACAAGGGAGAAAGGGAGGCAGAAAGTGTGAAGAGAAGATACCATTGCATCAAAGAAACAGCTATGGGACTAGAACATTTTAAACTGTTTAAGGACAAAAACAATCACAAGAACACAAACATAAACCTGCCTTAGCATCAACAACCTTCACAAAGAAGACAAGTGTGAGCATGAACCCCGGCTATCCCAACACATGGGTGGTGAAGGATCATGAACTCAAGGTCAGCCTGGGCCAGAGCCAAGTGGCTAAATCCAAAAACTGTAAAGAAATCAGGAACAGTGGCACACTCTCAGCACTCAGGAGACAGAGGCAGGTAATCTGTGTGAGTTTGAGGCCAGCCCGGTCTACGTGGTGATTAACAGGACAGCCAGAGCTACACAGTGAGACCACCACAATAATAAAGATAAAAGAAAAAATTAAAAATGTACGTGTGGTGGTTTGCATGAAAATGGGCCCCATAGGCTAATAAGGAGAGACACTATTGGGGATGTGGCCTTGTTGGAAGTGTGTCACTGAGAATGGACTTGGAGGTTTCAGGTTGAATCCCAATATGTGTCTCTGGGTTTTTACTAATCATGCCTCAGGTCAAGTGGCACCACGAGGGTTCAGTCCCTCTTCAGGATTAAGGACAGAGTCCATTAAGACTCATCTTAAAATAGTGAAAAGCCACACACAGAGGTATTGTTTTGTGCTGTGCTGTGGTGTGTTAGTTTGGAAGAATTGCCCCACCTCTCCACAGAGCCTTAACTGAGTGGCTGCTGAAACAAGAATCCAGCCCACACTCTTCAGGAAAAACCACCGGAGCCTCCTCATATCTGAACCAGGATGCCTAGCACTCAGGCAACAGTCTTGACATGCAGTGAAACAGGGAAGTGGTCCACACTGAGAGAGAGCAGTGAGGAGAAACTGAGGCTGGGAGGGAAGCTTCAATACACACGTTCAAAGACTTAGGAAGGATGCAGCCACCATCCAGACTTCCACATCTGCCACACAACGAGATAGGAACTTTCAAAGAACCAACACATCAATGGGTCTCAACCTTTCTAATACAACAACTCTTTAATACAGTTCCTCATGCTGTGGTGACCACCCCACCATAAAGTCCTTTTCCTGTTGCTTCATAACATGAACTGTAATGTGAATGCCTGTTTTCTGATGGTCTTTTGGGGTTGCAGCACACAGGCTGAGAACTGCTATATGCGCTAAACTAAGTTACATTGGTAAATGAGAACATCACTGGAAATTAACAACCAACACGGGCTGGCAGAACCCCCATCAGGTCAAGAGGAAAAGGAACAAGGCCATACCAGAGTGCAGTGCATGTGTAACAGGACACCAAGAAGACAGATGGGACAGAAAGGCACCAGAGAAACCACGGCCCAGGTGTGCCAAACGCACTCTAAAGCGGAGATCCACATGTGGATCTGAGCAGCTCAACAGACGGAATGGGCTGAACGCCCAGACTTTAACTAACAAAGAAAACCTCATAGAGAAAGATCCAGAGTCCCAGCAGTCTTCAGGGAAACTGACACATCACCCACTAGCACCTAGAGCTTTGCAGCCAGTGACTGGCAAACACCAGCAGACAGGTGGGCCAGAAGAGCACACCAGCCCAGCCACCTCCAATCCCCCAGGACTAGTGATGCAGACCCTGGATCCTTCATAGGAGAAAGGACAGCAGTGAGGACAACCGAGAATAGATACAGAGGGAGGCTACTACTCTTCCTAAATTCAAATGACAATAGTTTAATGGAAAATTAGGGTGAAAGCTAAGACACTCCACCTTTGGGCTCAGGAAAACAGGTGACACCTTCTCTAAGTCAAATGAACTGCAGGTCACCTCACACTGGTCTGAGTTCTGCCCCATGCTTTTCAGAAGTTGGTCTGAACCTCATCAGAGACAACATATGAACACATGTTTTAGCTCATGTGACATGCACAAATAAGGTGACTTGAATGTCAGGTTTCCACAATGCAAAACAAAGACCAGGAGCTCTGCTGGCTACTGAGGAGGGGACTCTAAAGCACCCTCCCAGGCCCTCAGCCCTCAGCCCCATGTTCCTCCTGCTGTACCTCTACTCCCGATCCAGGCCCGGCACAGTCCACTTTCCTCTTCTTCCGGGGCCCGATCGCTGCTAACGCAGTGAGGTTGGCATCTCGCTGTCGCATCTGTGCCAGCTCCTGTTGCTGCATCTGCATGTTAGGAAGGAAACAAGAACTACTGTTGCTTCAGAGTTCTTACTACAGACCAGCAACAGTTATCAAGAACTTTCTCAAGTTTCCTAAGTCACAACTTCTTTAAAGTTTAGGTTTTTCAAACTAAGAACATGTCTGCAACCAAAAATATTAAGACTTTTTAAAAACAGAAGCTTACCTGGAAATGCTCAGAAAATGAGAAGAACAAGTTGAAGGGGCCTAACCCTCACTTCTAGAGAAGTCACCATGAAATCTCCAGCCAGTGCCAACTGCACAGGAAGAGCCTGTGATGGCACTGGTCACCTGAGAGCTCTAAGGAGCAACTAACGCCCTTAACTACTCTCTTTCTTGCTGCACAGGCACTGAAGAATCTGTAGCTGGGAAGCTCACCTCTTTTGCTTTCTGCTTCAACCTTAACTGCTCTGGGTCTTCCTGTCTGGATCGAGACTGTGTGAGAGAGAGGAAAGGAAGAGTCAGAAGCAACACTGAAGCGATACTACCACAGTCACCCAACAACAGCATCTAGTCAGAGTTCCTGATAATTTTATAAATGTTTATATCCAAAAGATGAAAATTTAAGTTACACACCATGAAAAACAGTCATCATTGTAGTGGCATTTCGTTTGTATTTTAATTAATAAAGTTTGCCTGAGGATCAGAAAAGTAAAACAGTCCCACTGGTCATCAGCCTTACACACCAGGCAGTGGTGACACACACCTTTAATCCCAGTAGCCACACTAGTTGCCATAGAAACCAGGAGGTGCATGCCTTTAATCCCAGTGGTGCACACCTTTAATCCCAGCATTAGAGAAGATTATAAAACAGGAGGAGACAGCTCACAGTCTCATTCTCAGATTCCTGGAGGCAGGATCACCATTTCAGACTAAAGTAGAGGTGAGAGCCAGTGGCTGGCTGTTTTGCTTTTCTGGTGGTTTTTATTAATCTGGATTCACATCACCATCATCCAGATATGACGACACAGACTCTTAGGCACATGGCTACTAGTCTGTCATAGGCCTCTGACTCAGTATGGTCTGAGAAGAAAGCTAGGACAGGGCTTCCTGAGACCCTGGGCTCAGGGCTAGAGAGGCAGCATTCAGCTGTCACCCCTGCCACTGCACAAAAGCTTAACACTGCGATTTGTATCTCTAAGTGACTCTAATAATGGAGGAACAAGGTTCTCACACTCAGCTCGGAATGCTCTAGACTGAAGAGCAATGTGATCCCACACCACAGTCTACAACATTGGGGAGGTAAAGTATTAGAAATATCTTAAGAAAGCCCACACTATCCGGCATGGTGGTGGGCACCTTTAATACCAGCACTCAAGAGGCAGAGGCAAGAGGATCTCATGAGTTTGAGGCTAGCCTGGTCTACATCGTGAGTTCCAGGCCAGGTCAGCCAGGGCTATATAGGAGGGAGAGAGAAAGGGAGAGAGGGAGGGAGGGAGGGAGGGAGGGAGGGAGGGAGGGAGGGAGGGAGGGAAAAGGAAGTCCACATCTGTCAAATCAAATCCCCACCCTCGAGTGCAGACTCCAGCACTGAAGCACACACACCAAGGGAGCCAGGCTTTCCTCAACCTATCCAGTCACAACACCCACTCCTCCACACCAGCCGGGAACCCAATGTGCTGCAAGCCTGAGCCCCAGACCTGGGAGGAGGGTTTAACTTGCCTTTGCTGCCCGCATCAAGATCTCCCTCTCCTGCTCATCTTTCCTCTGCTTTTCAATCTGATCAAGCTGTTCAAAAAATTTGAGCTGAGCCCGAACATCACTTGCTTGCTCGTATCTGTCATCATCCTACAAAAAAAAAATAGCAAAAACACTGCTCACCATGAATTTGGAACCCCGACAATCATGAACATGCTCTGTACAGCTGGACCCTCTACACACAGTTCCCATGGTGGTGGCTGTGCACAGCTCACTGCTCCAGGCCATGCGCTCACAAGGAGGGGGAAGTCTCATCAAGTTACCAGGAGTCTGACAGGTTTCCAGTTGATAAACTTTGATAATTTTTAAGGAACATTTAAGTCCTTCTATGTAGAAGTATTATTTCTGTTTGTGTTTTGTTTGTTTTAGTTTCCCGACACAAGTGTTTCTCTGTGTAGCCTTGGCTGTCCTGGAACTTGCTCTGTAGCCCAGGCTGGCCTCAAACTCACAGAGATCCACCTGCCTCTGTCTCTCAAGAACTGGGGTTAAAGGCGTGCACCACCACACCCAGCTTGTTCTTAAAGCTGACAATTGGCCATAAACTGCCCTGAAGGCACAAGCAGCCTTCAATGGCATCTGTGCAACTGCTCAAGACATATTTTGCCTGAAAATTCACTTTATAAACATAGGGCCACAGTTGGCTGAGAGCCTGCAGGTTTAGCTCATGCCTCAAGAAGGGACAGCAGCAGGTGGATGGAATAAGAGTGGAAGACTACAACTGTCCTAGCTGAGAGGCTCATCTTCCCCCGCAGAGCCCTGGGAGCCCTGCAGTGAGTACGTGAGCCTGTGGATGAGCACAGGAACAACCAGGACTCCAAGGCTGCCACACAGCCCTAGGTCAGGACCTGAGAGCATGGACATTCTCCCCAGGAAAATAGCCCCATTACCTTATAAGAGAAGTTTTTCTGCTGAGCTGTTTCAGATATTTTTTCTACAAGATTCTGCAGCCTTTGCTGTGTGGCATGAGACACATAACTCACTACATCTGGATGGAGTTCCGTGATGCCGTGCTTTTTACCTGCAGGCCATGCAGAAAAAGAGCACTTTATGGTACTTACCACACAGCTTTGCTCATCCACTACTTACTGCTTTGTACAATCAAGGGCAACCTAAGCAGTCATGCCCACCCTTCCACTACCTGCCAACCACCAGAGCAGCTATCATGGGGTGAGCCCAAACCAAGGCAGAGGGCACGCTCACCTACAGCCCCCGCACCCAGTGGAGCTACTGCAGAAGGGCTGTGCTGAGTCTCGTCAGGGTCACGGAGCACATCAGACACAGATCTGGACACTGAGCATCCTAGTGGCATCATCAGGAGCAAACATACCTATTTCCAGTATCCTCCTCTGCAAAGGTGCGGGGAGGAGGAAGGTGTCGTCTTTACAGGACCGAGTCAGTGTCCCCACCAACTCAGAGTTTGTGGCCAATATTCTTGCACTTTCTTCAGACAGGTTCACCCCAGCCATTGATGCAACATCATTGATGTCATCGTCATCCCTGGAGAGGAGAGGAGCAGAGGATTATGTTGTACGAGGAAATCACAGCTCCTTAAGGTGGTTCCAATTCGGTGGCAGCAGGCAGGTGGCAAGGAACCAGTCAGCTGACCTGTTCTCCACTCCTGCGGAGGGCATGAAGCCTCCACTGCTGCACTCATGTTGGAAACACACACTGACAGAGACATGCAGTCAGAACCAAGCAGAAACAACAGTCCTGAGGCTACCAGTGCCACGAACCAGTAGGAAAGATCTAACAGTGAGTGAAGTGGACAGCACACCCTCCCATGCTCTCCCTGAAGTACACAGGGCGTCAGTCCTTACCGAAAGGAGCCTCCCCCTGGCTCCTTGAGCTTGTTCTTCTGTGCAGCAGCTGCTTGTGCAGAAACAGTAGAAAGGGCTTTGGTTCCAGGTAACACGGTGGGTTTCACCACAGGGACTGCAAAGCCAAAGACACAGTGGAGATCAGAGACTGCTACCAGAGGCCTGATTCTGCTGGCTTTACAAGCCCCAAGGAGAAACTGACATCTTGCTCATTACAGCAACACTCTCAAAACTCTGCACCAGTGGCTCTGAACTGCAGACATGGTTAAGCTGCAGGGTTGGACTGCTCAGTGGTTACATACTTGTACTGCTCTTCAGAGGACCCAAGCTCAGCTCCCATCACCCATATTAAACAGTTCACAACACCTGTGACTACAGCTCCAGGGGATCTGATGTCCTCTTCTGAACTCTGTGCGCACCTGTACACACCTGTACACACACTGTATGCACCTATACACACCTGAACACACACTGCACACACACCGTACACATACTCTACACACTTGTACACATACTCTAGGCACTGCACACACCTGTACACACACTGTGCACACTGTACACACTGCACACACACGATACACTGTATACACCTGTGTACACACTGTATGCACCTGCGTACACACAGCACGCACCTGTACACACACTGTATACACTGTACACATACTCTACACACTTATACACATACTGTAGGCACTGCACACACTGCACATACCTCTACACACTGTACACACTGCACAAACAGCGTACACTGTATACACACTGCACACACCTGCACACACTATGCACACCTGTACACACACTGTATGCACGTGTACGTACCTGTGCACACACTGTATGCTCCTGCACACACACTGTACACACCTGCACACATACTGTATGCACCTGTACACACACTGTACAAACACTGTACGCACCTATACACATACTGTACGCACCTGCACACACTGCACACCTGTACACACTGTATGCACCTGTACGCACTGTACACACACTGTATGCACCTGCACACACTGTATGCACCTGCACACACTGCACACACTGCACACACACACACAGTCACAACTGTTCAAAGTGCAGAGAATAAGAGACTGTAGCACTACACCCCCTCCCTTCAAGGTTCAGGGAGCATCATAGAAGGAGGGGGTGGAAAGACTGCAAGAATGAGAGACTGTGGAAGACTCCAGGAAACAGTGTTTTCTAGACATGACAGGACCCTTGCACATATAAACTCCAAGCAGCTATGGCTACATATACAACACCTGCTAAGATCAAGCAGCATGGAGGGAGGGAGAGGTGGCTCAGTGGTTAAGAGCACTTCTTCTTCCAGAGGCCTAGGTTCGATTCCTAGCACCCACAAAGTGGCTGACAACAGCTCCAGGGGATCCAACACCCTCTTCTGGCCTTCAAGGACACGGGACACACACACAGTACACAGACACACACAAAGACAAAACAACCATACACACAAAACAAGAATAATAATGTTGTTGTGTGATTTTTGTTTTTTGTTTTGTTTTGGCTTTTGGTTTTTCAAGTCAGGATTTCGCTACAGCTTTGGAGCCTGTCCTGGAACTAGCTCTTGTAGACCAGGCTGGCCCTCAACTCATAGAGATCCACCTGCCTCTGCCTCCTAAGTGCTGAGACTAAAGGCGAGCACCATCACTGCTAGGCTCCCTCAACTCTTAAGCACAGGAGCGATTTCTGGCAGAGACTACCAGTAGGCAGACTGTTCAACTAGGAGACTGAAGCAGAATTACTGGAGCCCAGGAGTTCAGGATCAGGGCAAATCAGTGAGGTTGCCTTAGGGACACGCAAGTGTAAGGGTACAATCTAAAGGTCTAAGGGGAGCATGTACCATTATAACCTAAAGGTCTAACGGGGGGGGGGGGAGTCCTGTACCGTTATAATCTAAAGGTCTAACTAAGGGGGGGGGCGTGTACCATTATAATCTAAAGGTCTAAGGGGGGCGTGTACCGTTATAATCTAAAGGCCTAAGGGGGGCGTGTACCATTGTAATCTAAAGGCCTAAAGGGGGTGTGTACCGTTATAATCTAAAGGTCTAAGGGGGAGCATGTACCGTTATAATCTAAAGGCCTAAGGGGGGCGTGTACCATTATAATCTAAAGGTCTAAGGGGGGCTCTTACCATTGTAATTTAAAAGCCTAAAGGGGGGCGTGAACGTTATAATTCAAAGGCCTAAGGGGGGGCGTGTACCGTTATAATCTAAAGGCCTAAATACAGTGGAAAGGAACTGATAGAGAATTATACTTCGGAAGGAACTTTATTGGGAGGAGCCATGGTCAGGCCGTAGAAGAGGCAGAGCAACTCCAAAGGAAGCTTAATGGGGCCTGGAAGGGAGAGAAGAAACCACAAGGACAAAGCAGGTTTCTGAGTGGGAACAATGCTTCTACCACACGACTAGCCTATGTGCCTTGAGGGGGCACTGGGGGTCCTGCAGCTTCAGAGGGAGGTGCCACAAGGCTACTGCACAGCATACTTTCTGTCAACTCTAGGACAGAGGGGGTGGGGGCAGAGGAGGGAAGACTGGGGTGGTGAGAGCATGCAGGCCACTAGCACAGGTATGAGAGGGCGTGAGGCTGCAGGCGCCGTGGCCTGATGACTAGGAAAGGGAGAAAAACAGCCAGGTCTGTGACCTCACAGATACTAACAGGGGCAATCGTATGTAATTCAGGTAATTTAAAAACCACATTGACAAGGGCAGTGGTTGCATAACCTCATAAATGTCACTGAGTGGTGTGCATAAAATCATTTTTTAAATGTTGAGTTGTCTGTTACATGAATTTTATCACAATGATTAAATGAAATCAAATACTATCCCACAACTGGCCATTTCCGAGACTAGTCAGCCTTGGGTGGAAGCAGCCGGTCCTGGGTGGCAGCAGCAGGGGCCTCACCTGGCTGCAGCTGGTTCAGTTGGATCTGCTGTGGTGTGGTGAGCATGATCCGGTTGTGAGGCTGCCGCAATGCGACCATGGGTGTCTGCGTCAAGGTCACCTGCGGGGGCCGGATCAAGGCTCCAGGCTTCGGGGGCTGCTGGATCACCTGGGGCACAGTCACATAGTGCATGAGCACACACACACACACCCAGAGGCCACCACACTGACCCATGAAGCCAGCTATTTGCTTCATCAGCCCTGCCCCAACCTTGCCCTGTCAGAAGCTCCAGGAAAGTTGGATATACATCTCATTCCAGATCTAAAAGCCCGGTTCAACAGCCCTATAATAACCCTCTACACACAGCTTCGAAAGACTGAGACGAAGGCCACAGCGGAGCAAGGATATGGAACACATGACACTTAGGACCTGCCCCGGATCCTGGGGGGCAGCAGCAAAGCAAGACTACTGAGCTCAGACCCCGTCCTGGTGGCCACACTCAAGTGACTTCTTTACATTTTAAATTTTCTGTAGGACCAGGTGATTTTTCATAGGCATGAAGATGAGTCTCCAAATTCTGCCCTAAACTTGATCCTCTGGCAACACAGCCTATCCCCCTCATCATTCTCTGAACCATGCTTAGACCTCAGGGCTGGCTCAGCTCTGCCGTCCTGCCATATTGTGCAAGGCTTACAACAGGCTCCAAGAGCCCACGGCACTGGCTGTGCTCTGGGCACGGCTCACAGGAAGCCACTGAGAGCATGATCATAAATCTGTATTAGGAACTTTCCAGTAAGAATTATAGTTTTTGTAAAGGACAATTTTTGTGTGGCTGATGGTGTAACAGAAAAGTACGGTGTCTGCATAGGAGTCTGAAGCCCTTCTAGATTTGAACCCCAACTCTGCTTTAAAAAAAAAAAAGTAGAGGGTGTATTTTTGGTGGGACAGGACCTTGCAAGGGACTGAGACTGAGGCCTGCCCCAGAGCTGTTTCTGCAACAAAACATGGCTCTCACAGCTCAGGACAAACCCAGGGCAGTTCAGGCTGTGTTTCCACTGAGAAGACACTAACTGCAAACACAGGAAAAGCCCACTTCTACAGGCCTGCACAAAGCTGACCTACTGTACACACACAAGCACAAACAGAGTTTGGGGTGGATCAGGACAGCACAGAGCAATGGCCAGGTTACTGAGCACACCACTGCTCTGCTCACACCTCTGAAAAAGAACAGCACTGCTCTAGCTTCATTTCCAATGCTGCGACCAAACACCTGACCAGAGCAACTGATGGAGAAAGAGATTTATTTGGCTTACAGCTCCAGGTCACAGTCTACCACTGCAGGGAAGTCACAAAAGCAGAAACAGAGACAACTAGTCACACCACATTCATAGTCAAGAGAGAAAAAAAATAGCGTGTTGCCTGACCACTCCCTTCTGTTCAGCTGGTTTTCTTCACTAGGAAGCAGTGATGCCCACATTCAGGGTGGATCTTCCCGTATCAACCAAAAATCAAAACAACCCCCATAAAGATGCCTCGAGGCCATTCTGATCTAGATAACCCTCATTAAGAACTCTCTTCCCAGATAAGATTCTAGGCTGTACCAATCTGACAGTTACAGCCAACACCACAGAAAGGATGGGTCTGCTGGAGCCCTGGCACTCAAGGACAGAGGCCAGCCCTCAGAGGAGAGTAAGTCCTCCCAGAACTGCCCGCTAGGTAAATTCAATGTGCTGACTGCTCAGTAGCACAGTTCCCTACTTAAACTATGTGAAAGCAAAGGACACAGTAATCCCTGTCCCAGTGAGAAACCCTACTCATGTGGGGCCTTGAGCCTGCTGCCCACCATGTCTTCCTCACTACGAGGAGAGAGAAAACAAAGGCACGAGCTAGCAGAGGGAGGAACCAGCACCCCGAGGAGTCCGGCCTCCTCAGCACCCCCCATACAGCACTGCACCCCCAGCCACTGCTCATGGTTAAGCTGCATTCGTACAATCACAACTCCCTTCCTCCACCACCACCCAGAGCTGGAAACTAAACCTAAGACCCCATAAATAAATGCTCTACAACATTACACTACGTAGCCAGCCCCCTTCTGAACTTCACCTTTCTAGATGTGGTGAGCCTGCGCTGTTCATGGCAGGAGTACACTCTGAATGCAATCACAGCAAAAAGTCATCCTGCCCCGTCAAAAAATCCAAAGCAGATAAAGCCATACCCACCTGCCAGCAGCCCTCAGCTCCCCAAACATCGTCCAGACTACAATACTCCCACCAGCAGGCTCTACCCCAAAGGCAAAGGCCTGACCGACCCTCCTCCAACCCCAACCCCAATGGTTTGAACATCTGGGCATCACTCAAAATCCAGAGAGCATCCTCCTAAGAGGCACTAAGCACACTGCACTCCTGTACAGGAACCCCAACAACAAGGTGAGGAGCCTGCCAGTAAGTGAGCCAACAAGTGCACATCATTCTCCGAAAAGTTTAATACAAAGTTGTGGCCTCAACCTTCAGCTCACATTTCAGTTACTTAAGAGAACAACCGCACGCCTTTCCAGCAGGAGCTTCCTTGCCTGCTCTTTCCAGAAAGAGGCTCCGAGCCAGGGCTGCTGAGTTAAGTGGCATGGTGGCTGGCAAGAGCACCATGCCAGGCTCGCGCCTTCATACCAGTGGTGTGGGCGGTGCCTGCTTGCCAACGCCAACCTGTGTGGGCTGCGTGAGGCTGATGACTGGGGGCTGGAGGGCGCTGGTCACCGAGGCAGCCGTTTTCCCAGCTGTGCGCTGCACCGAGCTGCTCAGCACCACAGCCGTGAGTGCAGTCGTGGCCTGTGAGGCAGGTGGTTGCTGCTGCTGGCTCTGCTGGATGAAGGCCGCAGAGTCTGGGGTCAGCTGTCTCAAGGCAGGTAAGCTCCTCTGAGGACAGACAGACATGTGGGGTTAGGCACAGCTGGAGCACACGTGCTTCTACTGTCGTAAAAGCATAAACCTTCAAAAAAGTTTTTGGCTAATACTTCTATAAGCATTCTATAGACTGTCACTCAACTCCAACCACACTTACTGAACAGGATTTTCTTAGCAAAATCTGACTAAAATGAATTTCAGAACAAAATGCATCTCCAAGAGGCACCAATACTGTCAGGGTTCCCAAGCTTACTCTGTAAGTAAACCCTTCCCCACAAGGAGCTCTGGTGGCATGTGACATGCTACCCAACTGCACCACACTGCTGTAGCATAAGCCGTTACTTACCTTCAGGAAAGGCACAAGGTAAGGTTGAGGTGAAGAGTTCAGTTCTCGATATAACCTGCTAGTGAAATCTTCTGCTTCGATTTTCCCATCCTGCAAAATAAACCACGTTGGCACGGCTGTGACACATCTTCACACAATCATGGCACACACCCTAAACCACAGCATCACAGTGCTCTGGCCCTTCTGACAACAGACCATGTGTCTGTGTGTTGCTGCTCAGTGTACAGATGCACACCCCTAGGTGCACTCGTGTCTGGCGTCCCCTTGGACCCTGAGCAGCAGCTGGTGAACATGAGTCTAGCTGGTCAGTTACTGATTCACATCTCCACCCTCCCACAGGCTTCTCACTCAATACCTTTTCACTTTGGGATACCAGGCACCTACCCAGTGCCGGGCATTTTGTTAGGAAACAAGTTGTGGACAGAGTGCCAAGGGCAACACTTTAGCCCAGCCTTGTCAGGGAGTAGAGCACCTGTCAAAGAGACTGGCGCCAATGCAGCACCAAAGGGGAAGCCTTAGAGTCCACAAGCAAGGTACACATGGTTGTGTTAGACATCTGGGGACTCAGTGTGAAGGCTGGAAAACCCCATAAGACAGATGAGAACTGGACTAGCTTTCTGCGTGGACTACACTCCTGCAGTGGGGCAGAGTCCATGCTACTATGCGGAGGGGCACCACCGACTACTGTAACGTCCATCCAGGGCTTAAAAAAACCTGGGGAAGACAGTCGCAGGCAGAGATATAGCAGTATTTCTTTTGTATTTTAATAAATAAAGCTTGCCTGAAGATCAGAGAGTAAAACAACCAGCTACTGGCTCTTATCTCTACCTCAGTATGAAATGGTGATCCTGCTCCAGGAATCTCAGAATGAGACTGTGTCTGAGAGCTGTCTCCTTCTGTCTTATATTCCTCTCTAGGGCTGGGATTAAAGGTGTGCACCACTACCGCCCAGTTTCTATGGCAAACTAGTGTGGCTACTGGGATTAAATGTGTGTATTACCACTGCCTGGTCTGTAAGGCTGACCAGTGGGGCTGTTTTACTCTCTGATCCTCAGGCAAGCTTTACTTATTAAAATATAAATGATACCACAACATTTCCCCTTTTGGTCTAAAATTTTAAAAGGCTATAACTAATACAAGAAAACTATATATAATAAGTACAATGACTATATACAATATATACAGGCAATAAGTACACCAGCAATGTCTAGTCTATTTGCATTAACAAATTCAGAGAAAATACTTCATATTTATCCTATCTTGGTGAGTCCATGGTCTTATACCTAATTCACTATCCTAACTTGCTTTCTGCATCTGATAAACTATAGCTATCTAATCTTCAACTCCCTGAGAGACCCAAGAGGGAAATAATATTAACTGAGTAAGCAGGATGTGCAAGAAAGCAAGTTCCAAAAAATGTGAGAAATGACAGAAACAGCCGGCTGCTTGGACAGTCACCCAAAGTTCCTGCAATGTTGGGGCATCTATCTTCAGCCTACTGGCCTTGCACAACCAACAGACTTTTCTGTGAAGTAGGATACTCTGTAGGGCTGTCCCTCCTTGAATTGTCAATGTGTGGCAGTCATTTTCTTTTATTTTCTGCTTGTCCAATTAGGACAGCATACTGGTAGCAGTCAATGCAAGGGCTTGACTACTGGTTTACTTTTGCCACAAAGAAAGTAAATTCCATGTGGAGTTTCTTCAATGTCCATCATCTTCTCTAAAGTAGATTGGTGCTGCCAGGAGCAGACATGTTTCACTGTCATAAAAAAGAGCCTATGTTATTAAAACATCTTAAATGCCATATTCTGTAGATCTCTGAAGCGTTTGAAAATGACCTGTCTATCTAAAATATATCTTTGTTTGACCTTGAAAACATACCTAATGTGACTGCAAGTTTGAATATAATAGATTAACTACTAACCTGCATTTCCTTATATCCTAAGCAGTTGGTAATAATAATTTTCAAGAACTACAAATTTGCATGACATTGTTAATTGGGTTGTATAAATACAGTATTTTGAACAAGAGTAGAAACAGGTGTACAGTATATTCTAACAAAATTAATCTCAAATTTGTATATATACAAAATTTGATATAAAAAGTCCAATCCAATATAAAACATTCAAAACTAGGAGTTGTTTTTTAAAAGTAGATTCACTTAATCCACCTTTTTACCCTATCATATCTCTACCCCCCTTTTTTTCTTTCAAAACACTTTTTTTTTTTTAAATTTCATTTTCTTCTTTTCAAAACCCTTTCAGACTGAGGTAGCATTAAGAGCCAGTGGGTGGCTGTTTTGCTTTTCTGACCTTCAGGCTAAAGCCCAATTTCTGTCTCTGGGTTTTTGTTAATTGTGTACAGAAAGAAATGGTAAACTGTTGAGGACAGGGCTGTGACAGCAAACTATGTCCTGAGAGTAACATAACTGGCAGGGAAGAAGATGCCAGTGGTGACACCGGAGCACACCAGTCAGCCTCACTGAGCAGGGCAGAAGTGCGTAAGAGAAAATATGCAGGCTGGCAATATTTCTGATCCTGGGAATGGCGTGTACCATGAGCAGCTGGGCCCTAGTCTGACTGATGTGAAACCCAAGGCCACAAAGAGGTCATGTAAGAATAAGCTAGGAGGCCCAGGGTCCTGACCAAAGTGTAGCACCTTGTGGACAGCTGGAGAGAGCAAAAGAATGAACAGGACCAGCAAGTGGAGAAGACAGCACTGGATAAGGATGGGGCCTCACAGGCATCAGAGCAGAGCGGGCCACCCCTGCCTGGTCTGAAAACTCCTCAGGAGGAAAAGGATCAGGAGTGCAAGGCTGAACCAACAAACCCCAGCAGTAGAAATCACACACACTCAAAGATCAAGGATGTGAGTGCTATAGGTTACGAGGGACAAAATTCATTGCAGTATGAAGCAAGGAGCCCAGTTCAAACCCTGACTACAGCAAGTTGCTAAAATAAAATGTCCATGGACAAGGAGACGAGAGCACCAGCCAATGGGAGAGGTCAGTCCTGCACATCAGCACAAAGGCTTCTTTTAGAAACCAGCACTGAATTCTCAAGGTGTGGGAGGAGGAAGTACCAAGGGCAGCTGGGGCAGGTGCAGCACAGACCACCTGCCTACAAACTGGAGTTAAGGACCCTCCCTGTTGCCTTTAGAGAAGAGAAGGCAGGGAACCCCCTTAGCAGCACTGGCTGTCAGGTGCACACTCCTGCTACGGGGTCCAGTCTTGCAAGCCCTTCTTTAGTGCTGCGTCTCCTCAGGTGACTCATCTAAGTATAGTAGAAATGTTGGGGTCTCAGCCCAGTCCCCAGAACACTCAAGCCAGCAACCACACCCCCTGACAGCCGTACACACCTCTCCTTCTCCAGGATCTTCCACAAGCTCTCATCTGCCCACCCAGGTCACCCTAGCTGGCCGAGCATGGGCTGCAGGTCACATACCATGCTCTAAGGCAGAGAGTTTCACTGAGCTTCTTACCAGCAAGTTTTGTACTAATTCTTTCACATTTGCCGCCGTCTCCGTGGACTGTTTACCAGAAGAAGCCAGTTTTATTAATGTTGATAGAAAACTTTTACATTTCTTCACATTTTCCATAGTTTCCTGTATTAAAATGAAAAGGTATAAGTCATAGGAGATCTCATCACTGCAGTGAAAGGTGTACTGGTCTGAAAGACACATAAACTTAGCATTTAAACCTCTCTCAAGAAGCATGTTACCTCTTGTACAAGCTAGAAGCTTCTCAGAAGGGCAATCAGCTACTCTAAGGGCCACCAAGCCTGCATCTTTCAACCCAGAAACCCCCTTCTAGGGAAGGATGCATCTGCCAAGACTAAGCCCTTATTTCAGGAGCAGAGGCTGCTGCCTAATGTGCATGGCAGACTAAGTCCCAAGCAGCTCCTGGAAATGGCTAAAAGTACTTGTCAAAGAACACAAAAAGAAGTTCCAAAGTATGACCCTGACTTGTCCAAAGCGCCAGGTTCATAAAGGAAAAGCTGTGGAGTAAAAGCAGACAGACACACTGATGCCCAGACCACAGGTGTTCAGCAGCTACATGTGTGGCTTCCACAGGCTTCTGCAGGGTCCCTCGAGTCACCCCATAAAGGACTTACACAGGTCCCCTCTATGCCACCAGTACTGTCAGTTGGCTTGTGAGCCCTGCAGCATTCTCCAGCTCCTGTGTGCACCAGCTCCATTTCCCCACTAGCACCAAATGGCTGGTTTTCCCCTAGGGGTCCTGAAGGAAGTTCTTACCGTGGCAGCTGTGGAGGCGGTGCTGGCCCCAGGGACTGTTCGTTGAGGTGTCCCTGTCTGAACAGCTGTGGCCGTTCCAAGCGAGGCTGTCTGTGCAGAACCACCCAGAACCAGCTGAGGCTAGAAGAGTTCAGAGCACAAGGGAAATTCATCACAGCTTCTGGGGAAGTAGGGAGCCCAAACGGCTGAGTGTCCACACTTCCTGCAGCTATGTGAGGTAGAAGGGCACCCATGACAGATCTACAACTGAGGACCACAGTGATGACGGGAAGGTGTAGTTGGATCTGTATTAAACCTGAGGCTTGAGCCCATCACTGAGAATCAGAGTCTGAGAGCTGTCACAGCAACAACCTCCTCTCAGAAGCTGCTCCTCAGAACCCTTTTATCTGTGCAGAGCCCTGTAACAGGTAGCTGTGACCTTCAGGCAAAGCACCCCCACAGGGTCTACACGAGACCCAGAGAGGAAGGGTCTCACTCCCCACAACTCCCTGGTTAACATCCTGTGCATTCCAAAAGGGAGTCTTGCCAAAAGCACAGCAAGTTGAGACACAAGAGCTAAGCTGCTGGTGTGGCCACCCTGACTGTGAAAAGGTGCTGTCTGGCCAAGCCTAAGAACATTTGCAACACAAATGGGCATCTAGACTTCAAATGATTCAGACACTCCAAACCGCTGGCCCTTAGTCCTACTCCTGGTAGTCCTGCTTTTCTTGAGCAATCATGGTGAAATATTTACCAGTTTTTAAATTAGTGCCTCTCCAATTTATAAATCTGGCTGCCCACATTTCCTCACTGCAGGTTTTTAACAATGTCCGTCCCCACCCCACATCTGAAGGCAGAGAGCAGTGAGCATCCCACAGCCACCCAAGGGTAGCTCTGGAGCAGCATAAGGCAAGGCCTCAGCTCCCTTAGACCAGAGAAAGTCCTTAGAGTACTCCAGCCACAGATGCACCAGCATGACTCAACTCCAGGTCTACTACACCCTCCCCCAAGTTAACCTACATCTGGCAACGAATTCAGGGTGATAAGTGTCTCCGTGTCATAACCATGCATTGCCCTTGTGACTGAAAACCACCAATAAAATGTCATATGAAGATAAGGGTCAGGAACAAACCAAGAGGCTGACTCAACAAGCCAGGAGCAGCCAGAACACCAATTCTTACCAATATTTTCACTTTAAAATGTATTTCCCACCTGACTGCTAGGACCCAGGGATACGGACCTCATCAGACTGCAGACCCCACCTACCTACTTCAAGGCACCTGTTCTCACTGAACATGACACAGCTCACCATGAGCTTCACTGCCTTCTAGAGCCCCCTCCTCATCAAAAGAGGGGACACTGTGATCAGAAGCAGACAGCACTAGGAGTTCCTCCCAGAAAACCCCAGGTCTCCTAGATGCCAGCTCCTGAAACACACAGATGTCTCTGCTGCTTACCACAACCTGGGACAGAACTATTCTCCAAGCTGTTCTTACTCCCCACAGCTACCAAAGAAAATGGAGCTGAGTTCCAAGAAAAATGAGTTTAGAATGGCCCGTGTGTAGAGCTGCCCTGTAGCCCATCACCCAGCTCAGACTCTCACTGCAATGGAGGTGCGGCTTAGGCAGGAACATGGCAACTAACATCACATCCAAGTGGGCACATCACCTAGGCACAGTGTGACAAGTGCTTCATGGCAAAGCCCAGAGCCCTACATGGGATGACTGCTCACAAACTCAACACAGGAGCCCTTGAGGCTCTGCTTCCCACAAGAGAGGCCTTCCCTATCTAAATTTGCCTCCTCAGCCAAGGAGGTCTTCCAAGGCCAAGTATCTCTCTGATCTGTCTTCTCTGACTAGGAATGTCTTCCACTGCCAGGTACATCTCTTCAATCATGTTATATCTTCTCTGATCAGGTATGTCCTCCCTGACCAGCCCCTCCCCCAACTCTTAATTTCTGTTTTAACCTCTACAATGGAGGAGCCCCTGGAATGTCAGTTCCTCCCCTTGGTTCTATAGGCTAGAAGCTGCATCTCAGAAGCATCAACCTGTATCAGGTTATGACCAGTATCTGCGGGACACTCTCCCCTACCACTACCTAGGACATTATTTTACAAACAACTCCTAGCTAGCATTCAGTAGGCAGAGTCAAGAAGAGCATTCCAAGTGTGTCACCAGTGTGGTAAACACAGCAAGTCCCAAACCAAATAGAGTTACCTCCTGAGCAAATAGAGTTAGCTCCAGAGCTAAAGTAAGGAGAAGGAAGTGAAAGATGGACATTCCTAGGGTTGTGCCGTCATCACAGCAACAGGCCACAGGGGGGCAGTGTGGTCTATCCCCTGCTAGGAAAGCAACACGAGGGCGAACACACACACACACACACACACACACACAGAGCTCACCTACAAATATGCCACAGGAAGGCAAGAAGACCTGCATACAGCACCAGCACTATCCATAAGCATGTAATGGGCCACATATCACAGACATTAACTCTTCTTACCACAGACTCTACTTCCTCAAAGATGCCCTGAGTCAAATATTAATGAGGTGACTCTCCTAATTACACCTTATAACAAGCTTTTGAATGTTGCTTTTTTTTTTTAAGGAAAAGAATGTAGGCTATATTCAAACACAGAAGAAAAAGAAAAACTTTCTTCATTGAGCACCTACATCCTCAAATTCAACATGGTACCCAATATAAAAAGTCCTGAAGTCCAATCTTTGCATCAAAGCAAAAGCACGCTCTGCCAGTCAGGCAGCCCTACTGATGTGCCAAGCTGTATTCCCTTACCTGTACTCCAGGAGATCGCTGTAGGGTTGTAGTGGGCTGTACCGTCGTCTGGGCCTGAGACACTTGCTTAATTATGGTAGTTGGGGTCACCTGCCGTGCAATAATAGGTGTTCCTGGAGCCTGGAAAAAAATTAGGAGTCATCTAAAATGAGCTACAGTAGGAAACACATACATATATGCACACACATGTGTGCACACACGCACAAACTCCTAAATACATACTAGTGCACTCAAGTAATCCACAGCTTACTACTTACCCACAAAGAAGTCATCCTAAGCTCAAAACTTTCAAGCCAAAGAAAAAAATATATGACCAGAAACCTCACAGAAAGTCCTAAAACAGACCTTTTTAGCCAAGTCTACAAAATGCCGTCTTTTAAAGCAGACACTGGGAAACCCAGTGGTGGCACTGCTCTTCAAGTGACACCGGCACGCCCTGACAGTGAAGAGATGCCACGGCTGAAGAGGGGAAGGCGGGGTCGACTGGGATGGGGACACCTGGAGTCGCGTGAGGAGATGCAAAGGTGAGATGGTGAAGGCCAGCACACTGCCAGAGAACCTTCCACACAGACCACACACTCCCTACTCGGGAAACAAACACACAGACTTCAAAAGAGGTCTCTATGCTAGTCCCAGGGGGAGCTCTGCCTACCTCGGCACATACACCCGTCTACAGGACAGGACAGGCCTAGAGGAGTTCAGAGTGATCAGAATTACTCCCACCATCTCTTTAGCTGCCAATCTAGGGGAGGCACTACACAGAGCATACAACAGTGTGCTGGCACAGACCCCAAAGGGTTGCAGTGCTGTGGAGGCGGGGGCACTGCACAGTCAGACAGCACAGCTTGGCATCAAAATCTAGGACCTCAAGGCTTGAGAGTGGAGGCCTGTGTGGCCTTCGCTCAGCTCCACTACTCGCTCTTGGTTCTTCCCGACAGTCCATGACCTACCACATCTGCACTTACAGAGGAAGACACAGACACAGAGAGGTGAACCCACTGGTGGCAAGAGAAAGGTCAGGGCTCTGTCAAGGCAGCGGACCCAAGTGTCTATCTACTGTGACCCAACTCAGTCAGCAAGCTGAGCACTGACCACAAGAGCGAGAGCATATAGACTCAGCTAGGGGAACGGGAGACCAGAGCCATCCTATACCCAGCCTGATCTGAAAACACTTGCATGCCTCGATGTCCACTCACATAAGACACACCTTCACTCTTGCGATACTCCCAGTGTGCAGGGAAGGGAATGGGTGAGAGCCAGGCTGAGGTGGGGCCACCCCACGCTAACCTACTCATTGTGCACGCACTCACCTGCACGGCGGAGATCTGGACAGGTGGAGCACCTGTGGGGGTTGCAGGACGGGGTGCCATGGTGCTCTGAGGTTGGGCCTGGGCATGGGCCTGCATCTGGGCCAGGGCCTGCTGAGGGATCATTAACAACTGCCCATTCTCACTCCGCACGAGGACCATTCCTGGGGGACAAATGAGACTTGGCATCAGGAAGTGCTCCTTTCTCCAGCACAGGACGGCAGGGGCTGGCTGTACAAACACACTAAGACCAGGTGCATCCCTTTCACAAGGAACCTAAGTGGTGAAGCCAAGTTCAGTGGCCACAGCTAAAGACCCAATGTGTGCCCTGCAGTTCCCTCAGATGTGGGAACCTAATATGGTGCCCTGTCTACACTCACAAAGTGGCAGGCACCCCCCAGTGCAGGCTTCCCACACCCTTGAGTCCATGTCCTTTACACTTCTCTGTCTATACACTGTGTGCTCACAGTGCTGGGGCCCTGCCTCTGAGCGCAGGTCACCATAGGCCAAGTCTCTCCAGACTGATGCCCCAGAATGCCCAAACTACACAAAAGTGTGGTCCTATATTCTTCACAGGAATACTACTCTGGTCAGACATAGGGGCTGTGCTTTCTCCCAGGTGACCAGGCACTGTTCACAACAACAGGTACACAACAATCTCTCATCCATCAAAGTGCTTGAAACTCCGGGAAAGCAAATTCTACCAGTCAAGCTTGACTAATTTTGGCTTCAGGTGAGCAACCAATTTGTACCCTAAGTTATAGAAGCAATAGTAACACACCTGTCTTAAATTTAACGTCCACATCAGAGTTACAGATGCCCTCAGCCCAGCCCAGCAGGACACAGTTCCAAAGTAACACACTCACAGGAGACAGGAATGCGGGGGTGAGGGGGTATTGAGACTAGAACCTCCTGTAAGTTACACACCCAGCAAACCCTGGACTTTCCTCTGTGAGGAATAAGTCAAAGCAATCATACAGGAAGTCTCTGATGCTATCAAGTTCTGAGTATATCAGAAACAGCAGCAAGGCCTCTTTGAACTCAGTTAAAAATAATGTTTGTTGTTTTTTTGAGACAGAGTTTTTCTGCATAGCTTTGATTGTTCTGGAACTCGTTTTGTAGGTCAGGCTGGCCTCAAACTCACAGAAACCTGCCTGTCTCTGCCTCTTGTGTGCTGGGATTAAAAAAGGTGTGCTCCACCACCACCCGACAAACTCAGTAAATTCTTAATCCCAAAGTTCTGTTGCTGGGATTAAAGAATTGAATGTCCCTCCAGAACACCTCACACAACCACAAGAGCACATTGGTGGCCAGTGTTTCCCTATGGACCTAACAAGGTACAGGCAGGTGTCTCGGAGGTTCTGTCTGACTATCCTGTGGCAACTGTCACACATCCCCAATCACTACAGAGTACGGTCCAGTCCAACTGGTGGAGCACAGATTCTGTGGACTTCTGCAAGAAGCACGTCTTCCCTACTGTTCCCTTGGCTAATGGGGTCTTCTGGTCAAGAGGATCTCAAAGCCAGCCTGCCTTCAAGCTTTGAAGCTCCTCTGACTATGAATACCCACTACAGACACAGTGGAGCCCCAGCCAGCCCATGGTGGCTCACAGGCCCTGCCTTGGCTCCATCCCTGATCTCTGACTAAACTCCTCATTAAAGCTAACATTACCCAGTTCCTCCAGCCATTCTCAGTGAGGAGGTTTTTCAATGTCACCATGCAAAGAACAGGTGACAACAATAATCCTAGACACCTGGGACAAACCTAAAGAGACAGGTGTACAGGTGCCACCTCCTTAGAAAACATCTGCTAACAGCAGTAAGAATGCATTAGGGTGCCCTTCAGTGCCACCTGCACCTCCAAAGCACACAGGACGGCCAGACGAGGGCGCCCACACCGTACAGAAGACACTGCAGAAAGGAAGAGGAGAGATGTGGGAGAAAGGGTGCAATACATCGAGGAGGTCGTTTCAGACGCGCCAACAAGAGATGAGAAAAAAGGAAAGCAACCATGCAAGATGGCATGTCCTGGGCAGGGTCCCTGGCACTGACAGCAGAACTCTGCCATGTCAATAAGGAAGTGAGACAGTACCCTCCAGACCACACAGGACACCACTGATCACTTCAGGAAAGGAAGCCCAGAACTCACATAATGCCAGCACAACTGGGGGCTCATAGCAGACAACAGGCCTGCCACCTGCCATCTGCCATCTGCCACCTGGAAAGCAATACCCAGCCACATCATTGCAAGAGGAAGGAAAGCATTTCAGATGCTCTATCTCAAACACGTGTGTCCTGAAGAAATGCGGTGACACTAGGACATGAACGTGGGTTTTTCCCCGACTGAGGGAGACCTACAAATGCCTCAGAAATCCTCATAGACCACACAGCAGCCTAGAGAATAGACACAGGCCAAAACAGAAGGACAGAAACCTAGTGAGCAAGGACAACGTGACAAGCACAGGCAGAAGACTTGGATCCGCCCTCTCTACACAAGACTAGCGCTCCAGGAGAGAAAAGAACACTGTATTCTAGAAATCATTTATGTGGGCAACTCACAAACCCCAACAACCTCAAGGTGCCACTCTTCTCCAGAAGCAAAAAGGAAACGCTGGTTACCAATCCAGGGAACACAGACAGAGGGCTGACTGACATACAGCACACACACAGTCACTGCCCTCCCACATCTCAGAAAGAGAATTACAAGTAGGCAACAGATCCCTGCAGACACCTCCCAGAGATGAAAGACATACAGCCCATAGCAACAAATTAGCTCAGTGTCACAGGCCAGCATGAAAAGTGCAAGTTAAACCCACAATGCGGAACTCTCCACACCCACTACTACAGCTGAACTGGTGATGTGGGCAGAGAACTCCCAGAAGCACGAGGTGGACCCCGAACACCATCCTAGACTCTTGGGAAATGACACGCCCCGTGATGAGGTGCAGCCCTCCACTCCAGTCTACCTTAGAGACACTTGGACCTGAGCTAACTGAAGCAGTCGTATTTCTGACAGCCCAAAACTGGGAACAACAAACACCATTAGAGAGATAACCTCTAAAACCTACAAAATGGGAAAGTATTCAGAGATAAAGAAATGAGCTACGGATACAACACAAGTGACCCTCAAATGAGAACACTTAAAGTGGCCAGGAAAAGGTCCACACTATATACTTCTGTGTTCCAGGACCCAACTCCAAGTGACAGAAAGAGACAAACAAGTAAAGGCTGGAGCATGGAGGAAGAGCAGAAGTGTTCGCGTGGTAGGAGGCTCACTATCCTGACTAGTGAAGACGAGGAAACTGCACCGAGATATGATGAGAGGTTGTGTGTCAGCTGCACCTCCATAAAGACCTAGGCACAAACAAGCAAGTACACACGCATACACAGGCATGCATGCACATGAAGTAAGAACCAGCTAAGGCCTAAAGACAAGTGCAGTCCTGATTAGCATTTCCAGTCACCATAACACAAACAAACAGGCCCTGAGTAACCTCATGCTGCCCTCACACATGGTAGGCACACTGACAGGCAGTTACATGCAGTCTACCCACTCAGGATCCCTCCCTCCCCCGCCAAGTCGCATTCTGCTGATGTGCCAGGTTCACCATAGAGCAAACTGTGAAGTTCACTGACAAGGCTTTTACTGATGCTTTCTTATCCATCAGTTTGCGGACAAGCCAGAGCTCGCAGGTCCTCTTTCCCCTCTCAGGGTAAAGAATCTGGTGGCCAGTGTAGATGTCACTGTCCATGTGCAAACCTGCACAACCCCTCACTGCCACTGCCTCAACTGTCGCTCAGGGGACATGCCACCTCTCCAGCAGCTCCTGTCCTGGTAACCCCACTCCTACTCTGCTCACTCCTGGAAAACTCTCCCCAGCCCTCACTTCCCAGTGAAACTACACACTCATCCCAGCTTACCCAGTGCAGAACTGCAGCCCCCCCAATTTCCAGACTACTCAAGTTCCTTTGACCGTCCTCCCCACACCCCACTGTCACACCACCTGCCGGCCTCCACTCCAGCTTCCACACCTGCCTGAGTTGTAACTACCTGTCACCTGAGTCGGGAGCAGGTCTCCAACACTTCCCTCCCACCGCAAGACTGAGCTCCAGTTGCTGAGAGCTGAAATGGCCCTATGCCTGCCTCCCTTCCCACTGGCAGCCCCCAAGCATCAGGAACAGTCTCTGTACTCTCACTCATAGGCCCAAAAGTTGCAGACACAGAACCTCTTCAGTCCCTTCTAGCTGCCAAGCAGACCAGTTTTCCCACACAGCAGCAGCAGGCTCGTCAGACAGTTCCTCACAGATACTAGCTAATGCCTGCCGTCCTCCAAATCAGCTCCATGGGGACAGGAGCTAGAACCTACAGAAGCCTTTACTGCCCAAAATTAGTAAGCTTCTATTCATCTGTATTTCTCCTTCTTCCCGCCACAAATCCTAACCACTGGATACGTCTCATTTATCTCTTTTCAGAGCAGGATAAATATAGTTGACTGTAAATTGTTCTTGCATTGGTTCCCCCACCCCTGTCACACACACACAAAATCATCAATACCATCTTTACAAAAATCTCAAGTCCCAGCACTGGGAAGGCTGAGGCAGAAAGGCATGATGAATTTGAGGCCAGCCTAGGCTATGTAGCAAGATACTGTCTAAAAACAAAACAGACACTGGTGGGGGGGGGGGACGACGACACTAACATGACGGCTGACAAACGGCATCAGCCTTCCATGAGTGCCAGGCCAGTTAAGATGAGCAATGCAGAGCCTTCCCCCACGGAACCATACCACTCTAGGTCTGTTTACGCCAGCATCCATGCTAACTGAGATCTGCTTTAATGTGTAGGTAGACACAGATTCAAAAGCCTATCGCCGTGGCTCAGTGGAAGCAGGTTCTGTACCTCCTGAACCCAGAGCATCCACTCTGGATTTTCCTTAACCTCTCCTCAGGAAGTGCTCACCTAAAATAGGCAGAATTGCTTTTGTAATCAAGGAGGTTGTTTCAAACTCAACCCTAAGCTAGCCTGCAAGCACGAAGGTCAACTAAGCAAGGCAAGGCTGGAGGAGGCCAAGTAGCCAAAGGCACCCTGGCTGAGGCAGTCACATCCGTCAGTATATGACAGTACCAGAGACTTCTGCTCTCTGAAGCTCACTCAGGCCGCTCCTCCATCACACCTGCTCCTCCATACACAAACAACAGCCTGCACCCTGCCCAGGCACAAGGCACTCTGAAAACCCATTTCTTCATCCAAAAAGTTCCTAAATCTCAGTGAGTCTTAATGTGGCGTGGATGGTAAGCAGTCTGCCTGTGCACTCTCTGAACTTGCACACTGCACACCCGGATGACTAGATGTCCCCCCTCACAAACATGTCCATTCAAGACCAAAGTTTCCAGTGATGCTTACAGTGACTTTTTAAAAACAATCTCACAGTCAGGTGGTGGTGGTGCATGCCTTTAATCCCAGCACTGGCAGGTGGATCTCTGTGAGTTCAAGGCCAACCTGGTCTACAGAGCAAGTTCCAGGACAAGCTCCAAAGCTACACAGGAAAAACCTTGTCTCAAAAAAAACCAAAAAGTCTCACATCATAAGTCAAGTTGATTTCAAACTTGTGATCCTCCTGCCTCAGCCACCCCAGTGCTAGGATTACAGGTATACAGGAATACAAGCATATGCTACCACACGCATCTCAAAGTAACAATTTTTTAAAATAAAATTTCTTATTCAAAAATCTTACTTAAGGGAACTAGAAGATAACTCAGCCAATGAAGTTTCATGCAAGTTAAGTATAAGCACCCAAGTTAGAGCCCTAACACCTATGTGAAAGGGCCAGGGCAGCAGCACGCACCTGCAACCCCAGCACCAAAGCAGACAGACAAATACACATCTACATGCACACATGCAAGCACACACAGATCCCTGGGGCTCACTGGCCAGCCAACCTAGCCAAATCTGCAGGCTCCAGATTCAATGTGACCTTGTCTCAAATACTAAAGTGGAGAGTAACTGAGGAAGACACCCAACATTTACCGACAGGTGCACACACATCTGCAAATGTGTTTGTACACACAAAATAACCCATTATGTGCCAGGCGGTGGTGGCTCACACTTTTAATCCCAGCACTGGGGAGGCAGAGGTGGGAGGATCTCTGTGAGTTTGAGGCCAGCCTGGGCTACAGACCGAGTTATAGGACAGTAAGGACCAAACAAATAGATATAATCCACGTCACTAAGCTAGCTGATAATCATAGCTGGCTAAAAAGTATCAGATGACCCACAAAAGCAACACAAGGAGTAATAGCCAAGATGTTCTGTGTTACTAACAAGCAATAAAAAGCTAATTAAAATGAGATGGTACCGAGTGGTAGCAGAGCATGTCTTTATTTAATCTCAGCACTAGGGAGGCAGAGACAGGTGGATCTCTGTGAGTTTGAGGTCAGCCTGGTCTACAGAGTGAGTTATAGGACAGCCAGGACTACACAGAGAAGCCCTGTCTCAAGAAACAGGGAGGGAGGGAGGGAGGGAGGGAGGGAGGGAGGGAGGGAGGGAGGGAGGGAGGGAGGGAGGGAGGGAGGGAGGGAGGGAGGACAATTTTACCTACCATGCTAGCAGAAACTTCATTTAATTTCTAGTACCCACTGCTGGCAATGAATGGGTACAGAGCACACATAAATGAAGTAGGCACATGCTCATCCTCTGACCCAGTGACTTCAGCTCAACTCTTTATAGCAGGGACTCCTGCCTGGTACACACCAGTAACTGTTTCCACACAGAACCATCTAAAAGAAAAGAGTTCTATGTGCACACTGAATCTCATTTAGGACATGAGTAAAGTGACTTCTAAACTAGCTAACATAACAGGGCTTCCACTTGCAGGACGGTCACCTTCGGAGGCCACAGAATTCACACTTTGGCTTTATACGTTTGAACAGTTTACATCTCCTTGCAACCACATGATTATCATTTATTCATTTACTTACTTATTTTTTGAGACAAGGTCTCCCTGTGTAGATCTGACTGTCCTGGAACTCACTACATGTAGACCAAGCTGACCTCAAACTCACAAAGATCTATCTGCCTCTGTATAGCAAGTGCTGGGGTTAAAGGTGTCTGTCACTGCATGGCCTCCTAGTACTTAAAGCAAACAATAAAGACAGGCATAGTGACACATATTCCAAGCTCAAGGACAACCTGATCTACACAGTTAGCCAGGGCTACATAGTAAGGCCCTGTCCCAAAACAAAACAAAAATGTGCTAGGGGGGTATGCACCCCACTCTTCTTCCTCCCAACTACACCTGGACCCTGCACGGCCTACGGCTGCCCTCATCACTATGTACCATCAAGGAAGCTATGGTCTGTGCTCCCTTCCACCCAGCTCCTCCTCCACTACATGGCCTAAATGACCCAATGTATCTGGGCAGAACAAATGGCCACCTGCTTCAAGTGTCCGGGGTGGTCATATGAGCACAACGGCCACACGGCCTGCCCCTTGTGTCAGGGAATCTCCAGCTCTAATTTTGTGATCTCACTAATTTTCTGAAAGCCAGGGAAAAGAATAACAGTATTCATACCAGATGTAGAAAGCCCCAGTCACCAAGAGCCACGTTTTCCCTTCCAGTAAGCCCCACACAGAACTCACTTGGAAGTGGCCTTGCCTTGGCTAGGTACCAGATCTGATCAAATTCTCAGACTTCATCATGCTCTTTCCTTCTTCCTGTGTAATTAATTCACTAGCCAGGCCTCATCTCTACTTCTGTCTACAGCAACAGGACCCTCATCCCAAGCAGCACCACTTCTGGCCAGGAATCTGTGCTCAGCAGTCTGAGTCCACAGAACTAACCGCTGTGAGAATGTGGAAGAGTATTCCAGCATCTCCTGTGTCCCTGTCGTGATGCTCACAACCGCCTGCTGGGGTGCAGACTGCTGCAGAATCTATCTCAGCTCTAATTCTTCCCTGAGTCAGAGCTCATCCAGTGAGCACTCTGGATGTCCTTGTTGGACACTGACAGCAGCTGGGGAACATCCCTTTCCTCTGACTTTCTCATTAACTGTAACTTCTGGTATTGTGTTTGTATTACTCACTTTTCATTCTGACTAAAGCAGGGAGTGAATAAAAATAAGAATTAAAGCTTCAAAGAACTTGGCCAGGATACTCAAGTGTACAACACAGGAGCAGGACCCGAGAACCATCTCTGCTGCGGCTTAGAAATACAAGAGGTACACACCAGCTGCTCTCCCAGCCCCTCTCCACTCCAGCAGAGGAAGAACAGTTACAGTAGTCCCTGCTGCCATTCCTCTCCATCCTTCTAGAAGCCACTGTATCATTTTGGATTTAGCATGTCTTGATATATCTTACTTGCAACTTAAAGAAAACATCCAAACTGACACAGGTGGATGGCACTCACACACCAGTCACAGGGCTGCTCACAGCAGGACTACTGAGTAGCAGCCTCTGAGGTCCCTAGGCTACTTCAGCTCAGCAACTTCTGCCCTCTGAGGTCTCAGACCATCTCCAGCTACAGCCTCCAGATAAAGCGAACACACTGGGATACATCTCCAGCACTAGAGACAAAAAGGTCTTCTAGATGAGGAGGCACAGTATCTCTGCCCTTCTGTATGCTGAGCTTTGTAAAGTAGCTTCTACCCAGAGAGGTTAAAAAGAGGGAAAACAACCTGAGTGCCAACGGCAAGAACAATAGAGACAAAGACAATACCATCTGCACAGGAAAAGACCAAGACCAAGTAAGTGCCAGGGGCTGGACCCATGTTCTACTTGTGGCAAAAATGCTTTAAACTAGACTAGTGTCCATGCCACTGGCAAGGTGTGAGTAAAATGCATTTGAAGCCACATGCAGTCAAATGTCAGCTCTCCAAACCCAACTGCCTGGAAACCTCAGCAAAGCATGACAGGGAGAGGACAGCTACAGTGGGGTCTCGCTGTGTTTTAGTAAATAAAGCTGGCCTGAAGGTCAGCCATACAGGCCAGGCAGTGGTGGTGCACACCTTTGATCCCAGCATTAGAGAGGAATATAAGGCGAGATGAGACAGGAACTCACTCTCTTTTCAGTCTGAAGATTTCATGGAGGTAAGAGCTATCTCTAGTTACTTGGCTGCTTTGTTTCTCTGATCTTCAGGTTGAACCCCAATATCGGTCTCTGGGTTTTTATCATTCAGGCTACAGCCAGCCATGGGATCTCCCATCATCTGGCAGCACAGACACTGACACAGGCCGTGAGCTGCCTCACACACTCCCATGTGCCACCACACACATCAGATTTGCTCTGTGCCACCCTGCATGCTCACTGGCCAATCTCCATCAACCATCAGAAACCCACACACGAGACAGACCCTTCTGAAGTCTCCACTGTACCCAACCAATGCGGCTGGCCAACAGCTGTCATGGATCACATCTTCTCTGTCTGTGTCAGGAAAGACAGCCACTCCGTAGAATAAAAGAACTATTTAGACCTCTTGTGAAGAAGACCCACAAGCTGGATTGGTACAAATTGGCTATTAGGAGGGATGAGAAGCAACCAGAGGGCACACCAGAAGGGTAGGATGGAAATAACACAGGGACCAAAGGGGCACAACACCCCTCACCCCACCCCCAACTAACCAAGTCACAACCTCGGTTCCAATCTTGTGGGGGAATCTTCTCCACTGAGGTTCCCTCTTCCTAAATGGCTGTTAGCTTGTATTAAGCTGACAGAAAACTGAGCAGGAGAGCCAGTCATGGCAGTGTGCATCTGTATCCCAGCTCCGAGGAAGTGGAGACAGGATCCTGAGGCTTGATGACCAACCATTCTAGCTGAATCTGTAAGATCCAGGTTTATGAGAGACTTTGTCTCAAAAATCAAGTGAAATAAATGTACAACAGAAGAACAGCCAGTGTCAACCTCTGACCTCATGCACACGTGTGGTATGCGCACTTATACACACATATATCTCAAAAGAGAAAATCAACAATGTGTGACCCCAGCCCTCAGAGGGCGAGGCAAAAGAACTACCAAGAGTTCAAAGTCAGCCTGGGCTGCATAAACAGTAAGTTACAGACCATCCTAGACACAGTCGAAGCCATGAACTAAGAGTGCCCCCAAAATAAACCTAGCACAACACATGCCAGATTAATTTGGAAGAAAGTGTAAAACTTATTTGAAAGACATTGAATGAGATCTAAATTGAGTGACAGCTCATGCTCACTCTAGACAGATTGACACCACTGTTCAATGAGAATTGGTTTAGTCCCCCAAACTGTCCAATTCATCAACAAAATTCCAACTGTTCAATCCTTTAAGGACTTAGCTCTAAAGGCCAAGGGCAGGAGGCGCAAACAACGGGCCTAACACCAACCCTAGGCAACACGTAGTCAATACAGAACCTTGCCCCCTAAGAACAAGCTAACAGAGAAACCCTGTCTCGAAAAACCAAGAAGAAGAAAAAAAACAAGCTGACAGCCAGGGAGTGATGGTGCAGGGAGGCAGAGGCAGGCAGATCTCTGTGAGTTCAAGGCCAGTCTGGTCTACAAGGACAGCCAGAGCTTAAGAGGAAATCTGGAGGAAGGGAGGAAGGGAGGAAGGGAGGAAGGGAGGAAGGAGGGAAGGGAGGAAGGGAGGAAGGGAGGAAGGGAGGAAGGGAGGAAGGGAGGAAGGGAGGAAGGGAGGAAGGGAGGAAGGGTAGACTGACAAGTAAAGGGGAAACCCAGAGCCAGATGCAGACCCTGCACAGCCAAGAGGCAGAGCACGAAGGAGCTGTGGTCAGGGCAGCACAGTGCACACTGGGCCGTGCAGTCTGGACCCAGCCCAGACACAGGACTCCAGCTCCATAAGACTGGGGCCAAAAATAGAAGCAAAAACTAAAATCTTACAGGACAATGCAGAAGATCTCCATGACCTGGGGGTTAGAAAAAACTTACAGATGACTCCAAAAAGTGTTTACCACAGGGGAAAGGTAGGTAAATTCAAAACCATCAAAATCAGGAATGCCAGTTCATCAGAAAAATATAACAAGAAATGTGAGGGAAACAATACAGTGTCGCACATCCTTAATCACAGCACCAGGGAGGTACGAGACAGGAAGATCAGAAAGTGCAAGGCCATGGTTAGCTTCATTATGAGTTCAAGACCAACCAGGGCCAAGAAGGAAGAAAGGAGTAAAGGAGGGGTGGAGAATGAATGCATGAGTGAATGAATGAATGAATGAATGAGAGGATCAGTCACGAGCTGAAGACAAAGTAACCAGACAGGAAGAAAGAAATTGTTTGAAAACCAAGCAAAAAGATACAAGCCACCCCCAGAAGGACTCCCACAAACAACAGGAAACAGGAGGGTGTAGGTTTCTGAGCTTAGGACTGAGAGAGTGGAATCACCCCTGGATTTGAAGAACTCAGAAGTCTGACTATGCTGTAGTGCTGAGAGAAGGCAGGCAATAGATTGATACAACCGACACCATGCATACCGCCAGAGCCAAAGACACCAAGAGACAGAAAAGGACAAGCTAGTAGCCTCCTGGACTGAGAGAGAGGTCAGCAATCATGACCAGGTAGGGTTTGGGACAGAGTGCACCACGGTCTGCCAGTCAAAAGTAAATGAACACAACTGATCACAAAGCAGACTAAAAATGAAAAGTTGTGATAAACAAAACACCCAGTCAAGGTAAGACCTCTCACTTGACAAACAGGAGGGAAATGATGACAGAGCCTGCCTCCCAAGGTGACATGTCAGGAGGTAACTAGGTCATAGGCTCCTTCTATGTGCCAGGAAGCGGGCCCTCAACAGGCACACCGTCTGCTGGAACCTGGTCTTAGAGCTGCAGAGTCCACGAATGAAAGATAAGTTTCTGTGGCTGATAAACCCCCACCCAACTGCGGTACCTTTTTTTTTTTTTTTTTTTTAAATCACAGCAGACAAAACAGCCTAGAAGTGGGGCATGTGACGAATAATGACAAAGGGATGCTACAAAATATTAAGAGCAAATTCTGAGCAAAGGCTGCTCACAAGTGATGCTAACGTGTCCCTTCCTGTGGCCAGCCGGGCTACGCTGAAGGTGCTAGTGAGAATGGGAATGGATGGGATGGAGATAGAGAAAAACTCTCAAGACTACAAAGCAAAGCTGTAAAAATTAACAGGCTGGAGAGATGGCTGCAGCACCTAGGTTCCATTCCCAACAGCCGCAGCAGACAGCTCACAGCTGTCTGTAACTCCTACCCCAAGGGATCCCATGCCCTCTTCTGGTCTCAGTGGGCACCAGGCACACAGTGGTGTATAAACATGCATGCATGCAAAACACTCTCATACATATAAAATACAAATAAATCTTCAGAAAAAAATTAACAAATGACTTCTGCAAGGCCACGGCATAGAAGACCAGTGGTTTAGAAAGTGATATGTCTATGTATTAGCAACAAAAAACTAGATACTGACATTTTTAAAAAGTACTGTGTACACTGCATAAAGTATGAATACATAGATTAAACAAAATGTGTTAAGAAACACTGAAAACTATAAAACACTGTGAGAGAAATTTGTTTTATTTTTACTTATAATAGAGTCTCACTATACAGTTCAGGTTAACCTCAAACATGTTATGTAGCCCAGGAGAACCTCAAACATATAATCTTCCTGACTCCCTAATTCTGCCATTATAGACATGTGCTACCATGTTTGGCCTTTGAAAGACCTGAACGGATAGAGGTAAGTACTCATCAAGATCCATGCTCATGGATCAGAAGGCTCGATATTAAGATACCAATTATCAAACTGATCTAAAGGAGAAACAGGGCCCTGAGAAATCTATCAGAAGATGCACTTGTAGAAACCAGTTAGTTCTAGAATTGGCATGGGGCAAAGAACCAGAATAGCTTCACATAGTTTTAGAAAAGCAGAGCACCAAGGACTAAGGGTCCTGGAAAGACGATCCCCCTCAGGCGGGCGGTGGTGGCACACACCTTTAATCCCAGCACTTGGGAAGCAGAGACAGGTGGATCTCATTGAGTTCGAGGTAAAAAGCAAGTTCCAGGACAGCCAGGACAGTTGCACAAAGAAACCTTGTCTAGAAAAACCAAGGGAAGAAAAAAGTATTCCACTCTGTAGGCAATGAGCCATCAAATGGGTGGAGCCCACTCTCCACACTGAGGGCTGGAAGTGGACATACTACGGAGAAAGTGCAACCTAGCGCCCTTACAACCCTAACAAAACTCTTTCAAACCAGATCCTGGGAAAGCAAAACCGAAGACATTCTAAAGGAGAACTCAAAAGAAACCTTTGTGCTTTGAATCAGCACAAACTAGGACATAACCAGCGTGGAAAGAGTCGGGAAGCTGGATGCGAACACACACTCTGAGGCACATGTGAAGTATGTGCAGATGAAATCTAATCATTCTACCTGACCAAAGACTTGATTCATAACACATCTCAAAAACTCTTACTAAATTAAACAAGCACATTTTTAAAAACAGAGGCCAAAGATCTGAACCAACACTTCACAGAAGATGTGTAAGTGTCAAGCGCGTGAAAAGACACCTCAGTCATCACACGCCCATCAGGGCTTGATCAGCCTCCCAACTGGGGGAGGAGCTCTGACCTCCTCAAACATGAAGGCCTCTAAAATGGCTAACTGTGCACCCCTCACACACTCATGATCCCCTCCAGGTAGCAGTCCAAGAAAGGGAGACCATGCCTACTAAAAGATCTACAGGGAATATTCCTGAAAGAAGAAAGCTAGCTATGATAGCCAATATTGGTTGTCAACTTGGCCACATCGGGAATCAACTAAACCCCCAGCAGCTGCCACACCTGTGAGGGATTTTCTCGATTGATCATTTGAGGTGAGAAGACCACCTTGAATCTGGGCCGCACCTACATAAAAGGACATGGAAGAAGGAAGCTTTTTTGGTTTTGCCCGCTTGCCCTCACTCTCGGGCATTAGAACCTACTTCTTCACGATTCCAACACAGAAGATCAGCAGCTCTCCAGAAATCCTCTGGGACTCTAGCACCAGATTGGGATTGCTGAGACCTCCAGCATCATGGACTGAAAAAGACATGGATCCTTGGCCTTTCCATCGGGAGACAGCCATTGTTGGATGACCCCGAAACACAGAAAGCCAGTCTAATAAACCATATGTGTATGAAGATTTATATTATGTATGTATATCACACACACATTCATTCTCTCAATTCTGTTCCTGTTGAAAACCATGACTAATACATATAACCACACACATGGCATGTGTATGAGGTGATAGTTTAGTTTATTAACCTTATCCAATCATTCTGTGACCTCCTAAGAGCATATAACTATTATTTTTCAATTAAAATACAATAATAGAATTTAAATACTTAAGATAGCCAGGATTCTTGTGTGTGTGTGAGTGTGTGTGTGTGTGTGTGTGTGTGTGTGAGAGAGAGAGAGAGAGNATTATATATATATAAAACAAATATACACATTTGTTTCATTTCATCAGTCCTGTTCCTCTAGAGAACCCTGACCAACACACTAAAATTATACATCCATTTGCTGAGATGGCCAAGTAGAGGAGCTGTGGTCCCAGGACATACTCACTAACATAAGGGACCAACTATTGGGTCACACCAACTAGGAAATACTCACGTTCTTGTCAAGAGTGGAAGACGGATGCTATGCAGGCACTCCACTCCTGTGTGGACCAGGAAGGCCTACACAGTCTCTAAGGCAGCCAGGGGACACTGGGGAGAAATTGCCCAGCACAGCAGTAAGATCACCTAAGGCCACAGCCACTTCCTTACCTAGATTGTGGTGATGATGTGACTGAGTTCATCACAACTCAGAGAATCATACACTAAAAATGGTGTCCCTGAATACCACTATGCCTTATTTAAAAAAAAAAAAAAAAAGGCATTGAGACCATGAGCGGCTACTCCACCATGGGAACAGCAGAGTTAGAAAGCCATTGAGGATGTGGAGTTATGAACTCAGACACACAGACGATGTCCTGCACACGGAGATGGATCAGAAACTCCACAGAACTTGCTGGTCTACCCCCAGTATTATTCTAGAGGAAAGAACAGACACACAAGCTTCAGACACAGATGTTTCTAGAAGCTTAGTTCAGAACAGCCAAATGTTAGAAGCGACCCCAAAGCCATCCCACTGCCGAATGGACAGACAGCACACGTCTGCACATGGACAGCTACTCAGCACACACAACAACAAGCTACCAACAAGACAACACAGGGAGTGAAGAGAGTGGACACAAGGTCACTCATTCTGTAGGGTTGCCCGTTCCGCTTGAGATGGCAAGCTGGCCAGTACTAATGATGGCAGCTAAGGTCTAGAATGTGAGGACGGGCACTGGAGGGCCCGTGGACTGCAAGGAACTTTGTATCTTGACTGGTCAGTGGTTACACAGACACTTGTTTCTCAAAATGAACTGTATGTCTAAAATGAGGGTATAATATGTGGAAAGTACGACCCTCAATAAAAAAATTGTAATGTATACACGCCTGTACTTAAAGGAGAACCTCAGCCTGGGGACACAGCTCAATGATAAAACACTTACCTAGCACACACACATGGCCTTAGGTTCTATTACCAGCATCAACAAAAAAGAAAAAGAAAAGAAAAAAGAAAAAAAAGTGGGGGCAGCCAGTCTGGGCATGGTAGTCCATGCCTTTTAATCCCAGCACTTAGAAGGAAGAGGCAGGTATATCTCTGAGGTCAAGCCAGCCTGGTCTGCATATCAACAAAGTAAGACCCTGTCTCAAAATAAGTGATATTTAAAAGGTACCTAACTGGTGTGGTATCACACATCTACAGGCCCAGCACTCAGGAAACTGAGTCCGAAGGCCTGCTTGGGCTACAAAGCAAGACCTTACACACACCCTCAAATCTCCAGGTGCTGTGTCACCTGCCCACAAACCCAGTGACTGTCCTAGTTTGGCTTCTGTTGTTGTAATAAAACAATGACAAAAGCCAACTTAAAAGAAGAAAGGACTTATCTAGCTTACATATACCAGGTTACACGCCATCACTGAGGGAAGTCAGGGCAAAAACTCAAAGCAGGAAGCTGAGACAGGATCTGCAGCAGAGACCATAGAAAAACAATGCTTACTAGCTTGTTCTCCTTGCCTAGTCAGCCTGCTTTTTAACATAACCATGACCTACCCACACCAGGAAAGTGTAATGTTTTTCAACTATTTCCTTCTGAAATTATGTCTTAAGTTTTAGAGCCTGAATTATGCAGAAAGATATCACTACTGAAAGCAATTTCTTCTCTGAGTGTATTAGATATAAATTTAAAGTACTTCAATTAAAAGAAAAAATATCAGGGCTAGGAAGATGGCTCAACAGTTAAAATAAAAGTACTGGCTGCCCTTCCAGAGGACACAGGTTCTAGGATAACTCCACTTCCGGGGAATCCAAGGCCCTCTTCTGGCATCCCAGGACACATGAAGTCCACAGTCATACATGAAGACAAAACATGCATACACACAGAATAAAAATAAGTAAATCCTAAGATGATAATGTCACCAACAATGATCTCTAAGCTGTATTTGTTAAGGAAAACACTAAGGTATAAGTGAGTTTATTTGGTACGAAGAAGACAGAGAAAGAACACAGCACCAGGCACCAAGGGGCACACCTGCAATTCCACCACCTGCTTCAAGCCAGTGGAGAGCTCAAAGCAGCCTGAGCGACAGAGCAGGATCCTCTCCCAAATTAAAACTAAAAACAGAGTAAATGCTTGCGTGTCTGCATATGTTTGTGTGCATTATGCACGCAGACATACATACACACACACACACACACACACACACTTGCTTTTACAAAAAAACACTAAGAAATGGCTTAGAGACTACCAAAAATAAAAATAAACACATACCCTGGGGAACAAAAAAAGGGACAGGGTGTCAGAAATCAAAGTGCTAGTCAGAAACTCCCTTCTGGCCCATGCGTTTTACAAATTTAATACATAAAATGAAAACAAACAACAAATAGTAATTAAAATGGAAGTCAAGCCAAACCAAATCAGGCTAACACTGGTGCATCAGTATGCAGAAGACAGGTTACCTGATAAGTATCCTCAAGACCTACAAAGAAGGCTCACCTACTCTGGCTGTTGTCAGAACTTCAGAGCTTCACGTGTGTTTGATGGTAAGCCAGGTAAGTAAACACACTGACCATATTAGACCCAGGGCTTCCCATGTAAAAGAGGATGGGTAAAATTCAAAAGGACTTGCGGCAGAGGCTGCATGTCTAAAACCTAAACAGGCAATTCTGGATTGTGTGCAACTGATCTGCATGTCCCTGCCACATCACCACTACACCTAGGTGCTGCAGCATCCTAGAGACCAACACTCCAAACTCTAGACTCCTCTGCAGACCACTTGTGTGTGTGTGCATGCGCACACAGACACACACACACAAACGCACATACATCTACATGTGTATTATCATTGTTTGCAAGTGTGAGGTATGTAAAAATCATGTAACAGCTACTACTGGAACCAGGGAGCCTGAGGAGAAATCAAACCTGGGTGTGAAAGACAAAGACTTCCGCTAGTGAAGCAGAGATGGAAACCTGCTAACCCCTGTAACTCACAACAGGACAGACTCCTTCAACTCTTCACGCCACCCAACACTGTCCTTGTAAAAACAGGAACAAATCCACAGAAAGAATCAGCCCCACAGCAATGTATGAGGCTCTCAACTGAGCCCTAGGCTGCTGAGATTCTACCCAAATATATAAGATCCCCAAACACAGTTCCTGATGCACACACCTTTACTGATTCTGCAATAGTACGCAACACCAAGGAGGAAAAGACAGGGCACCGTGAACTTTCCTGCATTACCACTGAAATACAGCTCACAAAAATAAAACTCACCATCTTAAGGGCATAATCTGATGATCTAGGAACGCATGTGCAGCTATGTAGACATTTCCATACACTGTAACCTCCCTGCTCTGGGCATCCACTACATTACAGTTTACTTTAGATTTTGTTTGGGGGACGGGGTTCACAGGGTTAGGAACTGAACCCAGAGCTGGCACACGCCAACCAAGAAGCTACCACTGAGCTATATCGCTAGTACCTTGTAGCGAGCTGCATGGAATCACACCTGATGGAGATGTATAATCAACTTCTGAGATGGCTAAGGCCTGACCTATGCTATGATCACGCAATGATTATCAGCTGCTTGCATATGCGTGGACCTATGGGCAGTGCCCACCTGGCAATCTGGGATTGGCAGCCCATGCCTACTTAAGGGCTGGGAGAGGTTTGCCCAGGAGAGAGAAGGAGAGAGGGGAAGAGAGAGAGAAGAGAGGGGAAGAGAGGGGAAGAAAGAGAGAAAGTGAATAAGGTCCTGAATAAACTGTCAGCAAGAAGAGCTCCGGTGGTCGCGTTTTCCTTGCTGGTCGAGGTAGAGACGCGACAGTACCTGGTTCAGCTTTTTCTAGAATCCCACACCAACAGAACTACATAATGCAATGGCTGCTTTATCTTGCATAACACTTTTAGGCCACTCATGCAGGTGCATTTGTCAGAACCCAGTCCTGGTGCTGCTCAGTACAGGTCCACTGGCCCCCCCACGTGAGTGCACAGAAGAGGACTGGTGGGTTTGGGGAGTAAGCACTGGTCCCACTCATCCCCACAGGAGCTGCACATCAACTGTAGTGCATGGTGAACACCTTTATCCTCCTCATCTCTGACCGCGCAGGAGGACCTGGGATGGCTGCTACGCATACGGACAGTCTCTGTCCCACTGGGGTAGTTAGACGAGGTGATGAAAATGTCTCTTCACACACTGGGCTTCTTTTGTGTAAGAGCTGCTTGTCGCTGCACACTAAACTACAGAAGTCTTTGTAAAGCGTTCTAACCTCTGCACCCACCTTGCTTTCTTTTCATTTTTAAGTCAAACTTATTGATCCTTCCTGTTTCTGATATTACTTTGTCCTAAGGCCCTTCCTCAGCCCAGACAGTCTTCACGTGCCCCTGAGGCCCACAGCGCCCCCTGTACTGCACTGCATCCTTCTGGAAACCTCCTCTTCTGGGAATGTCACCAAGGTCCCTTCCAGGCATTAGGAGGGAGAAGGCCAGCTCACCCCAGAGGTGAGCTTAGAGTGTACTTCCTCCTACACTCTAAGAAGAAAGATCACACTCAGGTGTCCCACACAACAGGGGTGGCTCTAGCAGAAAGGACACCTACACAAGACAGTGACAGGCAGCCCCTCCCCCCTTCAACTCAGAGCTCCAGCCACAAACCAAGGTGCTTCAGTCCACTTGGGAACAACCAGGCTCTGCCATGACAAAGGCCATCCTGGTTTCCACATGTTCAAGTTTCAGCTACACTAAAATGGCACAGTTGCAGAAATCAACAACCAATTTTGTAAGTACCTGGAGTTCCTCAGAGGACAGACAGAGGGGGCTCCACTGGAGATTATGTTCCAGGGGAGTCTCTCATCAATGGCTGCTTCAGGCCACTCTTCCTCCCAGGTTCACTGCCCTAACCAACACACCAAGTGCCTGTCCCCACCTTGAGAGGGGTCCTTTCCAACTGCAAACCTAGTCTGCTAGCAATCGATGATCAAAATAACCTGGAGCGCTCAAGAGGCACAGAGTTGAGCCAGCTTCCTCTGCTGTACTTCCTTACCTAGATAGAGTACCTGCTTGCCTGAGCACCAACACAAAGATTCTGATGTGGCACAAAAACTACTTTAAAACCCCTAGGCTCATGTACAGCTCAAGTGGCTCATGTACCCTAGATGTGCTTGTCAGTGTCCTAGAAACCATTCTCATATGGCTATGAGAGCTTGGACAGGCCCTTGCCTGTGAAACTGAGCCCCTTGGGGCCCTGTAAGACAAATCCATTGAAGTGCCACCAACAGGCCCCTCCAGCACTAGCCCTGAACCTGGCCACTTCCCACAAGACCCTGCTTCTCCCATCTACTCTTGTGAAACCTGCTCTAGAACACCATCTCCCAAGGTCTTTATGTGGAAGACACATCCCATTTAAGGACATCTCTCTCCTGAATTAGTTTTCATGTTTATTGTGGTACCAATCCTGGCTCCACACCCCTCAGCTGTCAGCCAGCACCATCCAAAGACTCCTATTTTTTGCTGTGTTGTGTCCATGCACAATGTCCCATACACCCATCTTCCATATCCACCACCACTCTCAGAGTCTCTAAGCCAACCGTGACTGCCAGCAACTACCTGAGAATGAATCTGAGTGCCTGCCTTGTGGGCAGTGACAGCTACCTGGGCCTTCTCTGCCCCCACCAGCAAGGCCACTAGCTCCTCCTCTGTCCTCTTGTAATGTTAGAACTGAGTATGAAACCCCAACCAGGCCCAATTTTTAGCCACAGTCCAACATCACACCACTGAATCTGAAGGCTATATAGGGCTATCGACCTCCACATCACCGAAAGTGGGCCCCATCTTGCTTAGTCAGCCACTCGCCCGTCTGCCCACAGCCACTTCACTGAGCACAATTTATGCACTGAGAAGACACAGATGAGCCCCTGTGTCACACGAAGACTGGGGTGCACCTTGAGTGTAGTCACAAGCACAAAGTAACTTCAAAAGGAAACCACACACTTGCTCACTTGGTTGCAGTACACAACAGCAATCAGAGCAAATCTCTGTGAGCTGTCCGTGGTCCTCCCTGAGGACCTGATCTCTCTGCCTTGTACTCCAGTGCCAGTGACCTAGACCACCTCACAGGTCCCACAGAATCTTCTTACTGCTAACCTGAACTTCTCAGTCCCCTGTCTTGGTCCTGCCTCTTGTATAGCTAGCAGGCGATTCTGCAGTTCTTCCCAGTGTGCCATGAGACCTGCTAGTATAGGAGGGGGAACCCTGAAGGAACGACCCAAGAGAGGAAGTGGGGAGGATCCAGATCCAGGAAGGAGCACCTCGGGGAATGAAGAGGACCCAAGCAAGGAAGAACCAAGGGAAGAACTCAGGTTGGGAGGACCTCAGCTAGATGACTTGGGCCTTGGGAGAAAGCACCAGAACAAGGGAGTAACAGAATAAGAAACTTCTCTGGAGCCATGGAGAGGAGTCTCAAAAAGGAAGAACTGCCATAGAGACAATGCCAGAAAGGACAGTGAACAAGCTAGAACACACACAGACACACAGCATCCTCACATCCTCCACAGAGAGCAGGTGCAGGAGGAAGCCCAACGCCTGACCTAGTAAGAGGTCTTTTCCTGGGCTCTTTGAGGGCCCTGGCTGTGTGTCCATGAGGCCCCAGCTGGCAGGCATCCAGCTCAGCTAATCTCTGACCCTCCTTTCACACTCACTGCCCAGCCTACGGCTGTCAGCCCACTCACTCGAGAATACTCCTGCTAAGAATTCTTGCACCTACTGGCCTGGAAGCAGACACAGACACTAGCCCCACAAAGCCACAGGATGGTGGCCCAGATCTTGGTAGCCAGGGGCTCAGGAGCGTCCCAGAAGTTCTGCTGTGCTGAGAAGCACATCTACAAACAGACAAGTCGGACTGCCCACCAGCAACCTCCAAAACTGTGCCAGTGGCTACGCCAAACACCTGACCGCCCTGGTCCTATAACTATCTGGCTCAGTCTCCCTGTATACACACTTAGTGATCACCACAGCCACAAGGACAGTCCTTCAGTCCTCGGTACCCTCATGAGGAGTCTGGCTGGCTCCCCACTCCACACCAAATCACCTCAGAAATCACACATTAGAAAGGTGGGACCACCGGGCATTGGTGGCACACACCTTTAACCTCAGCACTTGGGATTTCTGTGTATTTGAGACCAGTCTGGTCTACAAAGCGAGTTCTAGGACAGCTAGAAAAACCCTGTCTTGACACACACCCCAAACACACACACACACACACACACACACACACACACAACCATCTTTTGGAAACCCCTGCCCCTGAACTGACTCGCCTGGTATCTGCTGGATACTCAGAACCTGCATTCCCAGATTCACAGGCAGTAAATAAACAGCCTGTTCCCAGAGGGCCACCTTCACTGCTGGACAGCAACCACTGGACACACAAAAGACAATCTGACAATACCCAAGGATACAAAGCCGCCACTAAGCTACACAGCATCACACAGCAAGGCCCTGTGAGGCAGGTAGAGTACTCAACGCAGACAAAAATACAAATGACTATGGCAGAAGAAACTGTCCACATACAAGAGATATCACACAGCCATGGAGTCCCCAAAAGCCACTGGAAACAGAGAACTCTACAGTATCAACCCTAAAATGAAGTACCCATGCCTAGGAATATACTGGAGAGGCAGTTAGCATGTCCAGAAGGGAAGGAAAGGCTGAGGGATGCTACCACAGGCCAGCATAAGAAATGTAATGCATGCTCACCTGGTGTGCTGGCTGTTATGGCTCTCCTACAGGATAGCGTGGAATGATATAAACGAAAGCTAGCCAGCCAAGTTAACAGGACTGTAAGCAACGCAGATCTACACATTTGAGATCCAACAGCATATATGTCATTCCCTGGATGGCTTTTCATGCTAATTATACCACATCCTAGAGACCCCCTGAATCACACCTGGGACATCTCAGCCACATGGGGCCCCACACCAGATGTTGAGGGTGTACAAATGCATGGGTGCTTCTGCTCAGTGGACAAGACCACACCAAGACCAGGACCGAGCCAACAGGCAGTCTCAGAGGTGTGGGCTTGCTTGAGCAATACACATCTGGGGGTGGTACCCCACAGGGACTCTGCTCAGCTGGGCCTCTTAGCTCTGAGTGACAAACAGATCCAGTGACAATGAAGAACGCATGGGAAAAGGTCCTGTCTGTCAAGCACAAAGCTGACCTCTGGGGTCAGGCTGCTCAGTCTGCCTTTCACTCTAAAAGCAACAGGAGCTCTCAGAGCTTCCTCGGTGGACTGGGTACCTGGCAGAGAAAGGACACCTCATGCTCAGAGCATCTAAAGAGTTGTCCCAACAGTGGGGAGGGAGACACAAGGGGGAGCAATTGGATGCCTGTAACAGCACACTGTCCCATGCCTGGACCGCACCTGCCAAGGTTGCTGCACCATCACCTGCTGGCCCCTGAGGCAGCTACAAACACAGGCAAAACCAAGCAGGCCACCAGAAGCAGGAGATTGTTAAAAGGCACAGAAGAGCTCCAGCTCCAGGTCTCCTCAAGAGAACTACAGTAAGATGACAGAGTGGGTGTGACCCTCGTCCCCACCACCCTGGTAGTGTTACGTCAACAGGCACAATGCTGCTGACAGAAACGGAACCATGACAAGTGGGGCCACCCTGTCTATGCCAACACCAGGACACGTTTTTGGTCTTTCCCAGCCCACTGCCAGGGAATGAAAGCAGGACTTGCACGTGCTGGGCAGACACACAGCCCTCTTTTAGATTTGTATTTTCAGTCAGGGTCTCATCCTGAACTTCATGCTGCAGCCCAGACCAGCCTTGAACTCGTCACCCTTCCACACCAGCCTTCCAAGCAGCTGGGATTAGCGACTGTGCCACCAGACCTGGTCCAAGTGCATTTCTGTCACCTGAGAATGGTGTTCATACATGTCCCAGTACTACATGTGTCCCATGCACAACTGATGCACAACCCACAATACTCACATGCACATTACCAGGGTCACGTGTAGACAAGAAGAGGTGTAACCCTTCTCTTTCAGGGTGGTCTTCCCAGCCCAGGAACCAGGTCTGGGATAAGAAAGTCAAAGAACAATGATGCCAAGATCCAGGATGGATGCTAGGATGATTCTCAGGGCCCTGATGCCGAGACAGCTCCGACTCTAACCTAGCCTCAGGGACCCAAAGAGACAGCTCCGACTCTAACCTAGCCTCAGGGACTCCACAGAGACAACACTGACTCTACCCTAGCCTCAGGGATCCCACAGAGACAGCACTAATCCTACCCTAGCCTCAGGAAACCCCCAGAGACAGCACTGACCCTAACCTAGCCTCAGGGACTCCACAGAGACAGCACTACCCTAACCTAGCCTCAGGGACCCCACAGAGACAGCACCAACCCTAACCTAGCCTCAGGGACCCCACAGAGACAGCACTAATCCTACCCTAGCCTCAGGAAACCCCCAGAGACAGCACTGACCCTAACCTAGTCTTGGGGACCCACAGAGTGGACTATGGCCTACAAAGCATTCCCATAATGAAAGACATGGTCATCTCTCTCTTTGGCTCTAGACATAGACCCTCCTGATTTATAAACATTGTGGCAACAGAAAGGATACAGGAGGGAAAATTATATTACTCCCTGTCCTAGAGCCAGTTTAAAGCCTGGTAAGACCACTACACCAGGAGACAGAGGTCAGAGGTCAGAAGCCAAGGAATGCCTGGGACCATTCCGTGTAATGAGATTCTGGTGAGAAACTCCCTACTGCTCCTCACAGGACCAGAGCCTGAATCACCCTAAGGCTTCACACACACCCTGAGAACCAAGTTCCTCTGCAAATTCAAAGTGGTACAAAACCGGCTCCATCCACTTGTCAGAAGCTGCAGAGAAAACGCTGGAGTATCCTGACAAAGTGTGTGCAGGGTTGTGGGGAGAGTCTATGGGTTGACCGCACTCCAGCCCTTACAGAGCTCTGCTCAGCCACAGCCCAGCGACAGTCTCTTCTTCCTCCCAGCCCCACTCCTCTGCCGGCTCAGCCCCATTCAGGACCTGCTCCTTGTCCCTCAAACCTCCCTTCCCTCTCCATTGCACAGATTCAACTCCCCAACTTCTTTGCAGTTACAAACAGCCAATTATCAAGTTTTCCCAGCTAGAATTAAGAGAAAGAGAGCTGTGTCACTTCTGGGACAAGACCTAGGACAAGGGGAAGCCTCTGCCCACTGCCTGCTGCCCTTCCAGCTGGCAGGACTATGACATCCTACAGCACAGACATTGGCCAGGGAGCACCAGCTACAAGCAAGCAGGAGCTGCAAGGTGGAAGAGAACTCAAGGAGCTCGAATCAAAGTCTTGTGGAAAAGTGACCACCAGTCCCCTCTCAGAATGGCAGAAGCCAAAGTCACAGAACACTTTGAGTCTACACCAAGCAGGCACAGTGAGCACTTTCCCCAGCAGGAGCAGACATTCCAGTATGTTCCCTCCTTGCACTCTTTGCACACAGCTGTGTAAAGCACAAAAGCAGACATCTAAGTAAGTCACATGCAGGTCCCCCGAGCTGCCAACACACTGCAGTGCAAGTTTCCTTACAGCGGCCACTGGTCCCTGGCAGACCATTTTCCTATATACCCACTACCTTCACGGAGGGAAATTCTTATGATGGGACTTTCAAGGCTCAGAGTCAGGCCACAGACTGAAAGTCTACACAACAGCACACAGCATAGAGGCTGAGGCAGCTTGGCTGGGATGAGCCACACACACACAGTATAGCAGGTCCCAGCAGCACAGTGGCTACATTTTGTCTTTTCCTCGCAGTTGGTGGTTCTTCACTCCTGCCAGCAGCCTTCCTCCCAACCACTCCAGGGACTCCACTGGCCTCCAGGAGCAGGCCACTGCCTCCACTTCAGGGCATGCCTGGAAAGAGCCCACAGCTCTTCCGGCCATGACCATAAGGGTCATCCAATACTCTAATTCTCAAATGCTTACCGCTCCTCCCCCGCGTGCTGGGTTCCTGCTTTATGTTCACTACCCAATGTTCCTACCCAGAAATAACACTTCAAACCCATACCCCAAGCCCTGCGCACTCCACCCAGAGAGCACATACCACCATGGCTCCCATGTCAGGCTCACTAAGGTCTCCTAACCAATCCCCAGAGTTGAGACCATGAACAAGCCCCATTAACGTCCACCCATGCCCCCCTCTGACCAGCCCCCAGCACCTTTGTATTCCATAGCTCACAGACACAAAAGTGACCACAAACTCAGTTTTGATTCTGTCACTGCCCTGCATAAAACCCTGATGGTTGCTTTCAGATGAGAAAAATCTCAATTCTAAGACCAAATCAACATAGCCTCACCTCCTACCCCCTCTCCCCACACCCCTGCCTCTGCCCCCCAGTCTTTTCATGGACAGGATATGTATGGCTGACCCTTCTCTTCATTTAGGCTTCCCAGGAAGGCCCTCCCTGCCTAGCATCCCCTCAGCCACAGGTACCCATCACAGTGAGAAATATCTCTGAAATCCAGAAGAGCAGGATCTGTATCTGTGAGACTCCAGGTAGGCCCTCAGCACCCAGCTCAGCATACTCTCCAGCCAGCATGCATTTTTAAGTACAGTTCTGCAAAGTGAGCCTTAAGTAAAATCCCCAGACTGCCCCAGCACCATAAACACTAACAAGATCCATACCAGCTGAGTCAGAGACGTACCATCAAACTATACAGGCCCAATACGATGTTACCGACTCCCAAGAAGTTATACTTGGACAATGATTATAGAAGTGTAAACTGGCCTAGCACCCTGCAATCTGTATCACGGCCTAGAAGATGCTCAACCCATCAGACGCCCAGGTGCATGTGAAGATCTCCAAGTAAGGGTGGGCAGGGGACCTCAGCACAGGGTCTTCACAGACTGAGGTGCACAGAAAACGGGTAAGGCAAGGCTAGCCACACACACTCAGCAGGGTCGGGGGTATCTCTAACTTTATGAAAATCAGAAATACCAAAAGAAAAGGCAGAAATGGTCAGCCCTGACAGCCAAGTCTAGGTAAAGGGCAATGGCAAGAGACTTCATTTTCTTCCCATTACTTTCAAAACTTCCTATAGTGAATACAAACCTGTAATCAGAAAAGGCAGGCTAGAAAATACTAATGACTCTGTGACATCATACTAGGGGGAGAAAACAGTCAGATACGGTGACACACACCATAACCACAGCACTTGGGATGCTAAAGTCAAGAGACAGCCTTGGCTACATGGGGAGACCCTGCCAAAAAAAAAAAAAAAAAAAAAAAAAGTCAGCCAGGATGGCTTTCCTTTAAACACCTCTCAGACAGTCACTGCATTACCGAGTAAGCCCCACTCTGCCATTTCACAAGGTTCAGGTGAGCAGGCTCACCCTGTCCACCTTCCTCTCCACAGGGCTTACTGTGATTACAGGACAACCATGAAGTCAGGGCTGCCCTGTGAAAAGACCCAAAATCTCTCAAATACTACTCCTGTGGGCCGGGGATAACTCAGTTGGTGAAGTGTTTGCTGCACAAGTGGGAGGATCTTAGTGAAGCTCTAGTACCCACACAGCAGCCAGCAATGCATGCACTTGTAACACTGTGTTCCAAGAGTTTGCTGGCCAACCAATCCATCCTACTTGCGGAGTTCCAGTCAGCACCTGAGAAATGCCTCCCAAGTATGACCTTGGGCCTCTACACCAAGGTATGAGAATGCATGGGGGCACATGCGTACACACATGCACACGCACACACGCACATGAGGAAAATTAAGGGGCTGGGGAGATTGTTCAGTCAGGAAGATGCTTGCTGTGCAAACACAAAGACCTACATGAAATCCAAAGCACTCCAGCACAAACCAAGCACGGCTGTTCCAGATGCATTTCCAGAGCTGGTAGGGCAGAGAAAAGAGGACCCCTTAGCTAGCTTTACTGGTCAGTCAGTCTGGCCAAATTAGCAAGCTCTAGGTTCAGTGAGCAACCTTGTTGAGGTTGGGGGGGTGGGGGGGAGTTGGGGGGCAGGGCATATACTGTGCACACATAGGCAAACATAAACAAGTATACACACAGGGGGAAAAACATCCTGAGCCACTGCCCCAAAGTATTTTAACACAGAAAGCAGAAAAGTAAACTCTCTTTTCTCCTCTCCTTCACCTCTCTGTAAAAGGCCACCAACCAAGGACCCTTCCCCCTGCCAGCACCTTCTCCAAAATGCTCAGTCAGATCAAGAGATGCTCAGCCTCTGCCCTGTGGCTGCCCATCTCCTGCCCATCCACTCAGACCTCAAATTAACCTCTTCAGAGCCACAGCGCGGACTCACTGCTAAAATGTCACTCGAAAGCCTGGCATCAAGTCTGTCACAAGAACAAGAAGTCCCACAAAACCAGTGACTCCAAGACCCTAGGTCATCAACACCACCCACCACCCGGAGGTTATGTGTTCACTACTCCCTTCAAAAGGCTGCTGGCCAGCACTGAGAAGGCAGAGGGAGGCAAATTCCTATGAGTACCAGGACAGCCAGAGCTACACAGAGAAACCCTGTCTCTAAAACAAACAAACAAATAAACAAAAATCTGGGAGTCAAAGAAAACAGTTAAGAACCTTCCTCAGAGCTGCCCTACCACACACAGAGATAGAGGAAGGGGTCCCAGATATGGTCCAGTGAGGAAAGGCACTTGCTGTGCTAAGCAAGCCCAGAATCCTGAGTTTGGTGGGAAGGACAAACAGGACTCTATCCTCTATAGTCTACTCTTCACAGTGTGCTGTAGCGCATGCACCCACACATACCACGGCACACACACAATAAGAACACAGTAGAAGCTTCAGGAAGGACAAGGTTCTTCATAGCTTCACAGACTCTCAGAGAGGCACAAGGGTCTGAGCTCCAAGCAGCTCCTCCTGCACAAGGTTCCTACCGACTTGAGCATGAAACAAGCAGCAGGGCTGAATCTGGCTCTGTGGTCCCATACAGCAGCAACAAGGCACCTGGGCAAGCAGGGTAACAAAAAAGCAAGGCAGGGTGGATGCTGGGTAGGATCCTAACTGTGGGCAACCTTATCACTTACAGATTCTTAAGCTTTAAGTCCTTGGTAAAAGTATTTTAAAAAATATATATAAACCAAAACTTTCACAACCCTACCATAAAATAAAACTCCTAATACTTAGACGCAACCTTGTAGTGCCTGGTCTGTCTCACAGAGCAACCCTGCCAAGCACAATGCTCTCAAAGAGTTAGTCAAACTGCACTCACAACACAAACACCCAGGTCACCCAGACCTCCTACGGAAAGGTCCCCCTCCCAGGCCAGGCCAGCTGAGGCTGCTTCTCCAAACTTCACAAGCTGCTGCAGACCTCAGGCGGTTTCTACTGAGCTTCACATCTTTCTTTGCTTCAAGATCTGCAAAAACAGCTATTATGACTTGATCAACTCAGATATAACCTGCTATTTATAAAAGCGGTTTCCAAATTTATAGCATAAATGGAGGAAAGCGCACGCATAATCACACCAAGGCAGACTTTGAGAGCATCCCCAGAGCACCCCGACTTCCATTTCACTTCAAAGGTGCGGAAAGTCCCACTACCCCACCATGCCCTCCATTCAGCCCAGATTAAGGTGGGCATAGCTCTGGTGCAATTGTGAAGAGATTTAAGAGGCAGCCTCTTCCAGCATTCCCAGTGGCCTGGCCTCCTGCAGGGTCATTCACATCTACCCAAGCCAGGGTTCCTTTCCTAGCAGCCCTAGAATACAGGGCTCTGGCCCAAAAGTGGCAGCGCAAGTACCAGAAAAAAATAAGCCAAGTAGGGAGGCATACAGTAGCATCCAGGCAGCTGGGACAGAAGAAACTCAAGTTCAAGGCCAACATGCATTATAGAACAAGTCCCAGTAATCTAATAAGAGACCCTGCCTCATGAGAACCAAAATCAAAGAGGTAAGATGGGTTATCCTCAAGCCCAGAGCCTTCTAAATACAGCATGAAGTGTTAGACACCATCATCCTGAGAGTGTTCACAGGCCCCTGTAGATGTCAATCATCCATCCCATTACCACATTGCCCAAAGATGACAGGCCAGCAGTGAACAGCACCAGGCAGGAGACACAGCCCAGTCTTGCAAGGGGCACAGGAGTCTGAGGGATTTGTGACGCCCAGCTGCCCCACTCTATCCTTCATGGTTACCAAAATGGTCCTCCTCCTCCTCCTCTCTTCCCCCCTACTCCTCTACAAACTAGGTTTGACCTAAATCAAGCCCCCTGCTGAGGTCCTCTGAGGTAACATGTTTTGGATAAGCTGGTGGTGATCACCCCTGCATGGTCCACCTGTGATTATCACTGGGAACAAGACAGCCCTGCCCAAACTTCTTAGCCACCCTGGATAAGAATTTCCATTCCAATAAAACTAACCTCACAAAGACTTTGCTACTTCGACAGCAACACCATCCTTGAAACAGGGAAAGGACCAGGGCCCCAGGAAGAAAGACCAGCTGTGCCTGTATCTCATCCTCTTCACTTTACAGTCGGACAGACTGAGGCTCCAAAAGACAAACAGTGACTGTGACCTCAAGTAAGAAAAGCTAAAATTCCAAGAACGTCCCTTTAGGCTGCTGCTGCCAAAGTTGGCTTCCAAAAACCCAGCACTGTAACTCCCAGACAGCTCTCCATCCTTGGGGAGTCTGGGAATCAGCCCCCTAGCTCAGGGAGGCACAAGCGCAGTCAGCCAGCAGCAGGCTTCCCTTCTCCGCACATCAACCAGCCACCACACACCACACGTGGGAACCAGCACTGACATGTCCTAGCCACAGCGCCGGCCACAGCATCCCGGCCAATGGAAGGAATGTCCTCTCCTAGACCAAGAACCCACGCTTTAGCGACATGCGAGCAAATTCTAACACACGAAGGAAAAACGCTAAAGCAGCCTGCAAGACAGCATCCTCAACCCAGATCTTCCAAAGCCACCAAAGCACACACTAACTCTGAGGTCCTCTCACCTGCTCCTTCTCCAGCTGTAATCACACTGTGACTTGCCTCCACTGGCTCCTGAGGTGTGCACCAGCGTTCAACCAGCTTTCATGGGACCTCTCTAAACCTCTCTCACTGTGATCAAGCTTAGACTTTAGCACGGGCAAACCAGCAAATCACAATCGCAGTAACATCCCAGCCCCTTTACAGAACTATCCTGACAAGCAAGGTCAGGCCTCAGTGTGTAAGGACAAGTTCAACATGCTTATTAGAAGTTCCTGCTGACCAGTGAAGACGTGACCTCAGAGACCTCAGGTTGAAACCTGTGTCCCTCCCCTTGCCCAGCGTGACCTCTATCAAGAGGGCACTGGGCGGGACTCAGCCCCTTTCACACTCCATTCAACTGCCAATGGCATGCTATTCCACTTGACACCTATGTGTAGCTTTGAAACCTGCCCTCCCTCCCCCAAGACTGTTATTGGCTAAACAGGAGTTTTATTAGAACTTTCACTTATTTTTTTGAATATGTTTTACTGTGAAAGATGTCTATGAAGAAGGGACTTCAGAAAAAGTTCTACACCAGAATGTTTACATCCTCTAACTGTGGTTCCCTATACTGTTTGAAGAAAACCTGACTTTCTAGCACTGGTGGTAGTTTTAACCACCAGACATTAGCTTCGCTTTGGGTGTTTTTAAACTAAGGTAATCAATCAGCATTCCTTATCAAGAGAGCAGCAGAAGTCAGAGGGTGCAGAAGATGGCTATGAGCCTTCTCTTTTCCAGAAAGCAGGCAGCAGCTTTGAAGCAGAGCTCGGGGTGTTTCCACCCAGGTGTCCACTCCCCAACACAAGCATGGGGGCTGATGCAGAGTGCAGAGGAGCGCAAATAACAGGCACGTTTACATTTTTCCCCACGGAGTTACCGTCTGCTCAATCACATCAACCCTGAACCCGACCAGGAAACCAAGCAGTTATGATGGAGACAGCACCAAATGCCCTTTTCAAATGACACTTCCTTCTCCCGGGGAGAAGGGCTTCACTACACGGTACTCAAAAGCAAAGGATCCAGGGTGAGCCAAGATAGCCACGAAAGGATGCCATGGGCACCTGACTACGCGAGCTTTCCTGGTAAAAGGGCAGCATGAGGACATCCTAGCCACGGGAAGGCACTGTGAAAGGACCCCTGGAAAGAACTCTAATACAAAGGTACCAAGTATTACGGCATTTCGCATAGCAGATTACAACTACAAACTGCATCTTAAACTATAAATGTCAGCTATATTTTCCACTCAGAGGTCAGAATGAACATAAAGAACAAGACCTTCATTCACACCGTGCAGTAAACCCCAGATGTGTGGCAAGAGACAGTTGCAGCCCCGGTTCCTCTGTCAGAGAGCCTCCTCAGAACATGGGAGGCCCTGCAACCTCAGAAACACTTGGAGGTCCCGCATCCCTGGGGGCCTGTGATGAGCCTTCCTGATCCTCAGACTTCCACAGCAAACCTCGATTCTCAAGACGCTGCAGCTCTTTCAAAGTGACCCATAGCACTTTTCAGAAAACAGCGAGGACACAGCGGCAGCATGTTTCCTAATTCTCTACTACTGCCACCGCGGCGGGCGGCGCTGCTACTACCGCTGCACATGTCACTATGAACACAGGAGGAGCGCTCGGGGGCTCGCTTCGCTCCAGCCAAGGGTTCAGTGGGGACACTCCAACAGAGGACTCCCAAACAAAAACAGTCTGCGAGCCTGGCAGGGAGTCCCTCAACGAACCCACGGGACCAACCTGCAAACGCTAAGACAGTTTCTGTGCCTGAGCACCCACAGCGCGATGATCACCTGCATCTGCAGACCCCTGCGCACCGAGCGTCCTGCTGACCTCCAGGGGCGGCAACAACAAAAGCACCCAGAGCCCCTTAAGGCACTGATGACCACTGACCCACTCTCTGCTCCCACCTAGTCAACCTCCCTGGCAGCAAGGGGAAAAGTCCATGCCTTCCACCCAGACTTCATCAGCCTGCCCAGGAGGAGGTCGCCCTCTCTTGACCCCGCCTGAGGGAGGAGAGAGGGGTCCCTCAGGTACACGACGGTAGCCCATGGCACTCCCGAGGAAACGGGGCACCAGAGTTCCCCGAGGGCTCTGGGCACTCCAGCACTGGGAAGCTCTCGAGACTGGCAGGTCACCTGGGCAGAGGCTGCCCCTCGGCCTCGCAAGCCAGCCTGGCCAGGGCAGGGCCCCAGGATGCAACCCAGAACTTCCTGGAACGCCTGGGCCGCCCGGTGCACCCGCCCTCGCCTCCCGTCGCGCGCTGCCACTCACCTGGGGGCAGCTGGAAGTTCTGGATGTTGGTCGGGTTCTGCGGCGGCTGCGGCAGGCGCGGGGCCAGTACGGTGGGCGTCAGCGTGGCCCGAATAGCGCCAGTGGTGGCCGCCGGCGTCCGAGGCAGACTGGGGGTCGCCGCGGCCGCGCCCTTTGCCAGCCCCGCGGGGGTCCCGGGCGCAGGCCCCGGCAGCGCGCCCGGCATGGCGGGCCCGAGCAGCACGCCACCCGCCGCGCCCCCGGCCGCGACCCCCGCCGCCGCCGCCGCCGCCGCCGGTCCGGTCCCGGGCACGGGCTTGGGCGCCTCGGCCTTGGCCCCCTGCGCGCCCGCGCCCGGCTGGCCCAGCCCCGCGGCGCCCCCGGAGGCCGCGGCGGGGGCAGGAGCGGCCCCGTTCTGCGCGGCGGCGGCGGCGGCGGGTGACACGGGGGGCGCGGGCGCGGCGGGGTGCCCGGGCGGCCGGGCTGGCGCGGCGGGCGCTGGGGGCGCGGGCGGCGGGGGCGCGGCGGGCGCGGGCGCGGCGGGAGGCGAGGGCGCGGCGGGCGCGGGCGCGGGGGCCGCCTGGATGACAGAGCCGGCGGCGGGCGGCGGCGCGGGCCCGTTGTTGACCGGGCTGACAGCAGGTGCGGCGTGCGGCGCGGTGGGCGGCGCGGCGCTCCCATTCAAAGTTTGCGCGGCGCCGGGGCCGGGCGGGCCAGGCGGGCCGGGCTTGGAGGCGCCGGGGCCGGCGGGCGGGGCGGCGGCGGCGACGGCGGCGGCGGGATCGGGCCCCACGGCGGCGGCGGCGGCGGTGGCGGCGGCGGCCGGGCAGGGCCCCGCGCTGGCCTCGGGCGGCGGCCTCAGCTTGGCGGGCGCCGGCGCGGGCCCTGCGGGGACAAGCAAGCGGCGCGGTGAGCCGGAGCCCGGGTGCCGCGGGCCCCCACCCGCCGGCCGCGCTCTACCTGCGGGGGGCGGCTCCGGCGCCGCTGCGGGCGCGCCCTCGGCGGAGGCGGCCGGCCCTGCGCCCGCGGCTCCGGCCGGGCTGCCGCTCACAACATGGTTCCCGAGCGCGCCGGCGGCCGCGGCCCGCAGCTCGGGCGTGCGCGGCGCGAGGTGGTGGTGGTGGGCCGCGCTGGCCGCCAGCTGCGACTCGAGCGAGCCCACCAGATCGCTCACCACTTTCTCGTCCACCTCGCTGTTGAAGAAAACCTCGTCCAGCAGATCCGAGCCCGCCGCCATCTTTCCTCCTCGCCGCCGCCGCCGCCGCCGCTCGGCCGAGCGCGCCTGGGCAGGAGGAGGTTCCAGCGGGGCGCGGGGCGGGCGGGGGGCGGGGCGCTGGGCGGGCGGGGGCGCGGCGCGCAGGGCGGGGGAGGGGCGGCGCACCGCGCAGGCGCGGCGGCACGCACCGCCCCCGCCCGCGCCCCTGCGCCCGCTGATTGGCTGCGGCTGGCTCTTAAAAGACGCGGCCAATGGCTGCGAGCGCCAGAGGCCGGGGAGCAGGCGAGCGGCTGGGTGCCGGTCGGCTTCTCCGGCGCGGGTGGGATTGGCTACCGGGCCGGGAGAAGCGGGCGGCGGCGAAGCGCCCGGTGGGTCGCGGCTGCGGGCTCGCCCTTTGTCTGCGCTGTTCCAAAATGGCTGCGGCCAGGGCGGGCTGTGAAGGCGGCGACGCGGCGCGGCGCTCCCGAGGCCCGGGCGGTCAGCGAAGAGCGGGAGTCCTGGCACGAAGGCGCTTTCTGGGCGGCTAGCGGTGTGCGGAGGACGCCGCGGGCGCCACGGTCTGCTCCTCTGACTTACGGTTGTGGGGACGAGGACAGCGAGCACCCCGGGCGAAGCTGAACCTCCGGAAGCAGATTTGTTCTGTATTTACTTTGTTTTTTTTTTGTGGGGGAGGGGGGTAATAAATCCTCTACACCGTTGTTTGCAAGCAAACTGTGGGAGTATTATAGTTACTGTTTCACCCCTTTCTGGGCATTTTTTTTCTTTTTTTAAAGCAAAAGGTCGTGTTCTTGGACGTTTCCAGAGGATTTCTTCTTTCCATTTTTTGAAATGGCCCAGAAACAAATTCTATATGGCAAAGGTTCTTGTTAGAACCTCACTGCAACCGACTCTCCCGGGATCATCCTCACTTCGGAGATTTTACCAGTCAGCGCAGAGCCAGTACTGTGGGGGGGAGGGGTTTGACATGGTAATTTTTTTTTTCTTTCCTGTACGTGCTAGTACACACCTGTAATCCCAGAACCTGGAAGATGAAGGCAGGAGGACAAGGAATTCAACCTTCTTTATATATTATTTGGAGGCCAGCCTGGGGCCTCATGAGGCCCTGTTTCAAAAAGGTGGGATGAGGACTCTTCTCAAAAACAGAATATAACTGAACCCATGTGCTGATCCTGTCCTAACCTCTTAAACTAAATGGCTTATTAATAACTATAAAACAAACCTCTCCCCTCCCTACCCCCACCTCACCTGTTCACTAAGCAACAGTGCACTCGCTTGTAAAAAGTATGTTGAGGGAACCTAAGAGAACTTTTATTCCGAAACATTAGCCACCCCCTCCCTAGGTTGGGAAAGAAAGTCGAGTCAAGCAGTAGGCCTGTGTGCCCCTCGCCAAGGAGTACCTAGCTTGGTTTTGGCTTGGCACCCGAGCAGAAACTGGACGTTGTAGATAAAACCTAAGAGCCTTCTTGTGGCACAGGAAAGCACATCCCGGGCCAAGAGCATGCTAGGCCAGGGCAGTACCACCAAGCAACATGCTCCCAACCCCAAATTGGGGTTTTTTCAATGTTGATGACTGGTTTGAAGATCTTAAGGTATATCAGACCATCAGCAGGTTCTTGCTAGTCCCCTGGTGGGTTGGTTAATGAGAACCACCAGTTAGATGTACAGCGGTCTGGTCTGTACCCCAAACCCTTAGATGAGAGGCCAACAGAACAATGGATGCCTATTTAAAAAAAAGGGGGGGCAGATTCTGAGCTCCCAGCCCCAAGGGCTATTTCCATCTCCACACCCTACCCTGCACTTTCGCTGCTGCCGTGAGGGTCAGTAGGGCCATCTCCGTAGAGCAAAGGCTTCTGAGGTCCAGCAGAACCCCTCCACCTCCCTTGTGGTCCCAAGCCTCTTCTAGAGGGAATCAGCCTCCTACTGTGCCTAAGCATCTGCTGATAGCACAGCCCCTGAACTGCACCTAAATTGCTGGTGTGGGGTTAAGGTGCCCACAGTACTTTAGATCCAGGCTTAAGGGTCCAGTGCTCAAGCCCCAGTTCAGGCAGCTGTTTTTCAGAGCACTGCCCCAAGATTGAAATGGATGTGTTTCCTCCCCTCCTGCAGATGTATATGCAAGGGACAGAAGACACTGTCAGCTCACTCTGGAGCCTAAAGGACAGATTTTCTTCCAAGTCTCTCATTTGACACATTGCCACAGGCCATTATGACGTCCGTAGTTTACAGCTGACAGTCCCAGAGCTCCCTTTAAGATTTCGTTAGGACAAATAAAGTCATAAAGCACATTTAGTTGGTGGTTTCATCCCCAGCACCCCACACACTAGGTGTGGTAATATGCACTTACAATCTCAGCCCTTTTTTTTTTTTTGTTTTTGTTTTTGTTTTTGTTTTTCGAGACAGGGTTTCTCTGTGGCTTTGGAGCCTGTCCTGGAACTAGCTCTTGTAGACCAGGCTGGTCTCGAACTCACAGAGATCCGCCTGCCTCTGCCTCCCGAGTGAGGTCAGAGTCTGCCCTTCAGAAAGCCTTGGCTACCTGAGATGTGTTTTTAGTTTTGTTTTGTTTTTCAAGATAGGGTTTCTCTTTGTCACCCTGGCTGTTCTGGAACTCGCAGAGATCTGCCAGCCTCTGCCTTCTGAGGGCTGGAATTAAAGGTGCATGCACCCACCACCCAGCGAGACCTTGGTTTTGAAAAAAAAAAAAAAAGAAAGAAACGACCATGCTCAAATGTGGAAGAACTAACCAGCGAGAGTGACAGAATAGGAAGCAACACACCACGATGCTAATGCGTAGGGCAGCGGGCATAAAAAGGCAGAGTCCCCAAGCCAATAGCTTCTTAAACCTTTTAAACTTACTAAGGCCGGGTGGTGGTGTACGCCTTTGATCCCAGCACTCGGGAGGCAGAGGCAGGCAGATCTCTGTGAGTTCGAGGCCAGCCTGGTCTACAAGAGCTAGTGCCAGGACAGGAACCAAAAAGCTACGGAGAAACCCTGTCTCGAAAAAACTAAAAAAAGAAAAAAAAAACCTTACTAAGCAGGATGTCTCCAACAAAAGTAGACACAGTCAGTTAAAAGTGAGACTAAACAGCTAACGTGCAGTTCTAGCTCTGAACAACATTGCAGTTGTCACCCGTGCTTTTACTATCTGCCTGAAATTCCTGCCATAAGATGGGTGTGTGTGTGCATGTGACTGCAAGAGCATGTGTGTAGAGGCCGGGGGTCTCCAATGTAGGTTCCAGATATCAAATTTATATCAGGCTAATGGTAAGCACTTACTTGCTTAGCCACCTCACCACCCATATAAGATTTTTTTTTTTTTTTTTTTTTTTGGTTTTTCAAGACAGGGTTTCTCTGTGGTTTTGGAGCCTGTCCTGGAACTAGCTCTTGTAGACCAGGCTGGTCTCAAACTCACAGAGATCCGCCTGCCTCTGCCTCCCAAGTGCTGGAATTAAAGGCGTGTGCCACCACCGCCCGGCCCTATAAGATGTTTTAAAAAAAAAAAATGTAGGCACAGCGGAAAGCTGAGGCGATGGCTCGGTTGGCACAGTTATGAGGATTATGAGATCCCAGCACCCGCATGCAAAGGCTGAGTGTAGCAGCATGCTTCTGTGATCCCATTTATGGGAGGTGCAGACCACAGTATTCCTGGGTCTCACTGGCCCGGAGAGTGTAGTGAAATACCCTGTCTCAAAAACTAACAATGATTGAGGAACACACCTGCATTCCTGATGTTGACCTCTAGCCTCCGCGAATGTGCACGCGCACGCACACACAGACACACGAGAGAGGGAGGAAGAGAGAGGGCAGCTGGAGGCCTCAAGCTAGTTCCCTTTCTGGGCGACTTTATCAAGTTAACCAACCTGTCCTTGGTTGTGCAAACTCAAAGGGATGCATGCACCCTCAAGTAGATCCGCAGCCAAGGACCTGGATCCGTGTAGATACAGGTGCACGTATTTCTCAGTGTATGTCGGAACAGCAGCTGTGTTACCCTATGGTTCTAAAGATAGAAGGCTGAAATTTGGCATGGGTGGGGTTTATTCCTGGAGTCTAGAGAAGATGGGCCTTCCTTGCTACCTCCAGCTCTTGGGTCCGAGGCATCCTTGCCTTGTGGTGGCCTCCCCTGGCTGTGGCCTCTCTCTTTTGTTTTGAGACAGTCTTGTGTTGCCCATGCTAGCCTTGTACCTGGGCTCACCAATGCTATCAGCCTTTCAGATAGCTGGCACCTCTCATCTTAGAATGACGCCGGGCCTAGGATTGGACCTGCCTAAATCCAAGATGATTACATTACATTACATCTGCAAAGTTTCTCCTCCAATGAGTTCACTTGTGTTCTGGTGGATGTGAACTGGGGGAAGGGTCAGTGTTCAACCTCTACATCAGTGTGTCCTTCTAAGGAGAGAAAGCCTCTAAAAGTGTTGGCCTGTCCATCTCAAATACCTGAACAGAAGCCTGGGGCAGCTGCAGTAGGACACAGCAATGTGTGGCTTGAAGCATCTAAACAGTCCTCTCCCTGCCCTGCATTCCCTCATCAAGACTCCTTTGCTTGGGACCAGGCTGGGGTAGCCACCAATCTCAGGACTAATGCATTCAGTGCTCTCTGCAAGCCGGGGGAGGAACTGAAGCTAGAAGCTAAGTCTGGGTCTCACTCTTGCTAAGGGTAGGGAGCCAAGTGCTGGTCCCTGCAGTTGCCGGACACTGACGACACTCTGTTCTCACTCTGAGGTTAGCCATCCTTCTGCCCGTATGTCTTACACAGATGGACATCACGGGTCTGATGCCTAGCCCTGCCTTCTCCCTTTGAAACTGACCCAGGTCTCCAGAGCCAGCTGCCAGCAAACTCTAGAATGACTCATGGACAGCAGTCCCTTGACTGACTCCCACAAAGGACTAACTATAGCTGTGTGACCGGGTTTACAGTTCAGCTCAGACGAGTATCGGAGGATGTAAAGGAGCCCAGCCTGCAACAGCCTACCCCAGAGTCTCCACATCCCCTGAGTGCCACAGCATCAGCCATACTTCCCAGAGAAAAGCCAGCAGTATCTCCTCTTCCTGGAAAACAATGTTGCTCTGCTCCATCAGGTGGCTCTTAGGGCTTCTCAAACGGGTTAATTCCCGACACAACTTGCCCGTCATTCAGCTCCCGTGTCCAGTTTATAAAATCCAAACTCAATTTGGAACAGGGTATAGTGGCACACACATGTAATCCTAGCACGTCAGAGGTGAGGGCAGGGATTGTGCAATGCCAACTCCAACTGCATGGTAATTTTGAGAGCAGCTGGGCCATATAAGCCTGTGTACTCCCCCAAAAAAGTCAACCAAACCTCAACTCAGGTCCATGAAAACTTGGTGTCGTCACGTGTTGAATAATCACATTAAAGGCGTAGTGGCCTACATAGCAGTATTGGGAAGTGTCCAGAACTAGTGAGAGGCTTAGGTCACTGGGGATACACCCCAAAAGGAGGGTGGGCCCTGACACTTGCCTCTTGTTACCTGCCTTTCTCCTTTCTGTGACAGAAAGCCTGGTAGAATAGCCTAAGTGAGGAGAAGCTTGTTCCTGCTCACCGTTTTTGAGGATGTGGTCCAGCATGGGGGAGAAGCTGTGGCAGAAGAGCGGCCATGGCTTGCAGTAGCAGGAGCCTGAGGCTGCTTGTTCGTTCTCATCTGGGAGCATCAGGAAACCCACAGGACAGGAAACAGGGCCTGGCTGCCATTCGTCAAGGCCCCTCCTCTGAGCACTTCATCTAGCTGGACTTCACCATCTCCCAAACTGGGGACCACTGAGAAAGCGAAATGCAGGCTGGGCAGTGGTGGCACATGCCTTTAATCGCAACACTTGTTAGGCAAAGAAATATGGATCTCTGTTGAATTCAAGGCCAGCCTGGTCTACAGAGTTCCAGGACAGCCGGAGCTACACTGGGAAACCCTGTCTTGAGAAAAACAAAATAAATAATGTGAAATACTGTCACTCTCTGTGGACTACATAAGACTATTTCAAAAACAAAACACTTTAAAAATATTTTCGTTGGGCCGGGCGGTGGTGGTGCACACCTTTTTAATCCCAGCACTCGGGAGGCAGAGGCAGGCAGATCTCTGGGAGTTTGAGGCTAGCGTGGGCTACAAAGCAAGTGCCAGCACAGGCTCCAAAGCTAGGCACAAAAAAAACCCTGTATAAAAAAACTTATGTCTGTGTGTATATGACGTGAGAGGAGTATGTGCCTACCACAGCATGTGTGATCGCAAGAGGAAGTGTGGAGTCAATTCTCTCTTCACCTTCATGGGTTCCTGGATTGAACGCAGTTACCCATTGCTGACATGGAAGGCACCTTTGCCCACTGATCCATTTCTCAAAGGTTGACTTGAGAAGAGGGTGAATTTGAAGCTAGTCTGGGTTAGAAAAATAAAAGAACACCATTTATAAGAGTAACAAAAAACCCAACTCAGACCCTAAGCAATGGAGGAGAGGGATCCAATCTTGACTTGCCCTGTAGTCAGACTGATGAATATCTTAAATATCACATAGAATCTTCATCCATCAACTGATGGAAACAGAGATAGAGACCTGCATTGGAGCACTGGACTGAGCTCCCAAAGCCCAGTTGAAGAGTGGGAGGAATGAGTATATGAGCAAAGGGGTCAAGACCATAATGGGGAAACCACAGAATCAGATGACCCGAGCTAGGGGGAGATCACTGGCTCCAGACTGACAACTGGGGAACCTGCACAGGACAGAGCGAGGCCCCTGAAGGCAGGGGATAGTGGTGTAGCATGGGCAGTAATGGGGCCACTGGCAGTGGGACCAGGACCTAACCATAAGGAATGGGTTCCACTAAGTCAGCTCTCTATGGAGAGACACCTTACTCAGCCTCGGCATGGGGAAGAGGGGGAGGGCATTGGTTCTGCCCCAATGAGGTGATAGGACAGACTTAGCTGACTTCCCAGGGGAAGTCCTACCCTCTCTGAGGAGCAGATGGGGGGATGGAGTGGGGCGGGATGAAGGTGGGGTGGTGGGAGGAGAAGAGGGCAGGGGAACTGGGATCGATATGTAAAAAATAATAATGAATGAATGAGTGAGCACTGGCTGCTCTTGCAAAGAACCTGGGATCAATTTTCAGCACCCACATAGCATCTCACAACTGCCCGTAACTCCTGATCCGAGGGATCCAACATGCTTTTGGCCTCTGTGGACACCAGGCATGTACATGGTACACATACATATTTAATCACACAAAAATAGTTGCACATGAAATAAAAGCAAATACCTCAATATGAAACTAATGAAAGCACAAGACCCAAAATCCGATAACTGTGAAAATAATAAAGTTGAAGAAGAGCTGGGGGGATGGCTCGGTGAATAAGAAGTGCCACCATATGAGCTTGAGGACTAGAATTCAGATCCCCAGAGCCTCTGTGAAAGCCAGGCAGGTGTGGCAAGCACCTGTAACCCCAGCACATGGGAGCTAACTAGGCGAGCTAGCACTCTTGAGCTCGGGGTTCATCAAGACACCCTGCCTCGGCAGGAAAGGAGGAAGCAACAGAGGAAAACAGGAGACACCGGCTTCAGACCTGCATACACGTGCAAATATTTACACTGCACACAGAATAGATACGTAGAGAAATATAGCAAATTAAAGAATGAGACGTCTTGACATTGTAAAAATATCATTTCTTCTCAGTATCAGCTACAGACTTGGTGGAAATTAAGTTTAAGTCCCAATTGTTTTGTTTTTAGTCATTGATTACAAAAGTTGACAAGCTGGCTTGTGCTTCTCATATGGCAAAACTAACTCTTCCTCGGGTCACACCTCAGATTCTGGGTGAAACAATACAGCAACATTTGCCTGGCATTCTAGAACGTGACCTCAGAGCATGACCTCAACTGTGGACTCTGGACAGGGGCCAAACAGGAAGAGGGAATGGTGCCAGGTGAGTCACTAAGGTCAAAGCATGGCGCAGGCCATGTGGACAGGAAAAAAGAAGACTCTAGAAGGGCCTGAAGTCTTCCTGGCCTGACGAGCTGGATGTCAGAGCTGAGTGTCACAACCATCTGGAAGGTACAGAGCATCCCCGAAAAGGAAAGGCTTGAGAAGAGGGGTCAGACTGGGCTTTTGTTGCCTCCATCTCCAGCTGAACTCTGAGCTGTGTCCTGGGCAGACTCCAAACAACACAGCTAAGAATAAGACAGCTGGAAGAGACATGAGCAGCTGCCCAAGTGACAGATGGCAGCCAGGTCTCAGTCCCCAAGTCGGTTGTCAGCTAACAGAACTCAGTGCTGCCAATAGGAGAGAATCCCAAGTGGTACAAACCGTCACAGTGTCCAGGCTAGAACCCCAAAAGAACAAGTACCAAGATAATATTATCCTAAGGACAAACAGTGATGGTGCACCCCTTTAATCCCAGCACTCGGGAGGCAGAGGCAGGCGGATCTCTGTGACATGGAGGCCAGCCTGGTCTACAGAGCGAGTTCCAGGATAAGTGCCAAAGTTAGACAGAGAAAATCTGTCTCAAGAAACCAAAAATAAATAAAGTTTTAATAATTAAAAAACGGAGAGAGAGCTTTGTAATCCCGTACTGGGGACTGGAGACAGGCAGATCTCTGGAACTCATAGGCCAGTCGCCAAGTTTAACATTTTCCAGTGAGTGAAAAGACTGCCTTAGAAACAGTAAAAGGCTGAAAGAGTTCACTGGGTGAGTGTGTTTGTTATGCAGTCATAAGGGTCTGGGTTCAGATCCCAGCATCCATGTGAAGACCCAGGTGTGGCCTCACGCACACCTGTAACTGCAGTGCTGTGTTGCTCCAGGTTCAGAGACGGATCCCATCCCAAACACGAAGTCCTCTGGCCCCTGCACGCCTGTACACCCTGCACTCCTGTACATATGAATGTGCTTATCCTATTACATACGTGCATGCACACAAAAGCAAACAAATTGTTCTGGAAAAAAAAAAACCCTGAAGTTGTCCTCTGGCCTGCATATAAAAGGTATGTAAAATGAAAAAATGTAGTTTGTTTTCTTTTCTGAAAAAAATAAAGAAATTTTTAAAAAAGGAGAGTTTGGGAGCTTGCAAGAAGGTTCAGAGAGTAAGGCTGCCCACCACCAAGAGTGATGACCATCCTGGGAACACACCAGGTGGAAAAGATTCACACAAGGTGTCCTCTGACCTTCACAGGCACATTGTGGTACATGTGTATCTGTGCACGCGCGCGCACACACACACACACACACACGCTGGGGGGTAATAAGTGTTTTTAAGTTTGTTTTGGGAACCGGAGAGATGGCGCAGCAGTGAAGAGTACGCACTGCCTTGCCGAGGACCATAGTTCAGTTTCCAGCACCCAAGCTGGGTGGGTAGCTAGCAACCTCCTACACCTCCAGCTCCAGGGACTTCGACACCCTCTTCTGGGTAGCTGCACACACGTGCACAAACAGAAATGAAATAGAATTTTCAAAATATTTCTGTAAGGTGGCTTTATGAGACATGCTGCTTAGATTAGGGACTAGGGGAGCCTTAGCAGTGAAACTGAAGAGCACGCACGTTCTGACCCCACGTAAACACAGCTTGATGCTTCTGACCTCTTCTTTGAGCTGTCTCTGTGACAGGCACCATCTCTGCAGGCAGATTTGAGAGTTTGCCGGCTGTGTTGAAATTGCTTGACTCTCAGACAGCAGGAAGTGGAAACCGGGTCCCAGGGTCGGAGGCTTCTTTCTGTTTTCACATCGGCTTTATTCTCTGGGCTTTCTATGCCGCCTTATACCCACTGTCCAAACTGTGGGGCAAGTTTTTGAATCTGTGTTTGTGCATGTGTGTGTGTGTGTGTGTGTGTATGTATGTATGTATGTGTGCGTGCACTTGTTCCATAGCATCAGTGTAGAAGCTGGGACAATCACAAGGGTCTGTCTTCCCCTTCCACCTTCTTTTTCTGTGTTTGCTGCTGTGTGTGAGGGTCCCTGGATTCGGTCTCCATCTCCTACCTCACCACTGGAGCACAGGGATTACAGATACATATGTTACTGAAGCTGACTTGACATGGGTTCTGGAGATCCAAAATCATGCTTACACGTCTTAGATACTTAGCCATTTCGCAGACCTTTTCATACTTGTCAAATTCTATTTATTTATTTATTTATTTATTTATTTATTTAGGATTTCTGTCTCTTCCCCACCGCCGCCTCCCCTTTCCCTCCCCCTCCCCCAATCAAGTCCCGCTCCCTCGCCAGCCCAAAGAGCAATCAGGGTTCCCTGCCCTGTGGGAAGTCCAAGGACCACCCACCTCCATCCAGGTCTAGTCAGGTGAGCATCCAAACTGCCTAGGCTCCCACAAAACCAATAGGTGCAGTAGGATCAAAAACCCATTGCCATTGTTCTTGAGGTCTCAGTAGTCCTCATTGTCCGCTATGTTCAGCGAGACTGGTTTTAACCCAGGCTTTTTCAGACCCAG
>NW_026067960.1:7612818-7615543 GCF_014885135.2 Alexandromys fortis
TTACAAACAATGCTGCTATGAACATAGTAGAGCATATACTTTTGTTGTATGATAAGGCCTCTCTTGGGTATATTCCCAAGAGTGGTATTGCTGGGTCCATGGGTAGGTTGATCCCGAATTTCCTGAGAAACCTCCACACTGCTTTCCAGAGTGGTTGCACAAGTTTGCATTCCCACCAGCAATGGATGAGTGTACGCCTTTCTCCACAACCTCTCCAGCAAAGGCTATCAAAGGTGTTTTTGATTTAAAAAAATTAATGCTACCAATCCATGAACATGGAAGATCTTTCCAATTTCTGATATCTTCACTTTTTTCTTTAATGTCTTAAAATTTTTATCATACAAAGTCTTTTATTATACAAGTCATATCACTCGCTTGGTTAGAGTTACCCAGAAATGTTTTTATATTATTTGACACTGTTGTGAAAGGTGTTGCTTCCCTGATTTTTTTTCTCAGTTCATAGGACAGATATTGTTGTGTGTGTGTGTGTTTTTTTTTTAATTTGGATTTTCGAGACAGGGTTTCTCTGTAGTTTTTGGTGCCTGTCTTGTAGACCGAGCTGGCCTTGAGCTCACAGAGATCTGCCTGCCTCTGCCTCCCGAGTGCTGGGATTAAAGGCATGCGCCACCACCACCTGGCCAGATATTGATTTTTGTGAGCTAATTTTGTATACAGCTACTTTTCTGAAGGTGTTTTTCAGCTGTAGAAGTCCCCTGGTAGAATTTTTAGGGTCACTTACATATACTCAAAGATACTTTGACTTCTTTCTTTGTAATTTATATCCCCTTGATCGCCGGGCGGTGGTGGCGCGCGCCTTTAATCCCAGCACTCAGGAGGCAGAGGCAGGCGGATCTCTGGGAGTTCGAGACCAGCCTGGTCTACAAGAGCTAGTTCCAGGACAGGCACCAAAGCTAACCCTGTCTCGAAAAACTAATAATTAATAATAATAATAATAATAATAATAATAAATAAAAAAATAACGGGTATATCCCCTTGATCTCCTTCAACTGCCTTATAGCTCTAGCTAAGATTTCAAGTACTGTATTCAGTAGCTTTGGCAATAGTGGACAACCTAGTCTTGTTCCTGATTTTAGTGAAATTGCCTTGAGTTTTTCTCCCTGTATCTCTGAGACGAAACCTACTTGATCATAGTGGATAATCCTTTTGGTGTGTTCCAGATTTGGTTTGCAAATATTTTGAGAATTTATGCATCTGTGTTCTTAAGGGAAATTGGTCTGTCATTCTCTTTATTGGTTCGGTCTTTATGAGGTTTGGGTATCAATAACTGCAGCATTATAAAATGAATTGGGCAATGTTCCTTCTGTTTCTATTTTGTGGAATAATTTGATTAACTCTTCTTTGAAAGTCTGGTAGAAATCTGCACTAAAACCATCTGTCCCTGAGCTTTTATTTTTGTTGTTGTTGAGCGATTTTCATTACTGTTTCTATTTCACTAGGGGTCATAGGTCTGATTAAATTGCTTATCTGATTTTGAGTTTTAACTTCAATCAGTGGTATGTATTGAGAAAATTATACTTAGGTGTTCCAGTTTGGTGGAGTACAGGTTTGTAAACTGTGCCCTCATGTGAAGGTTCAGTCTCCATTCAGACGGTGTCACTAAAAGGCAGGGGGCATGAGAAGCACCGACACCTCCTGCCGCTGTTTGGGCAGACCGGAGTCTCTGGAACGCTAGATGACTCCTAATGGAGTCCCAGCTAACTGGAGACCCTCTAATTTGGTGCCAAAGCCCAGGGTGTTGCTTGCTTACTGCCCTTTGTCTGCAGACACACTGCCTGGACGTACTGCCTCCCGTACACCCTCACACAAAGTGGATTGTGTGCCCTTGAGACTCATTGGATAGTAACTCAATATGTCCTTAGCTAATTAGATAATGTGTGCGTGTATACCCGCGATCATACACATCAGATAATGTGTGCGTGTATACCTGTGAACATACACATCAGATAATGTGTGCGTGTATACCCGCGAACATACACATCAGATAATGTGTGCGTGTATACCTGTGAACATACACATCAGATAATGTGTGCGTGTATACCCGTGATCATACACGCTAAAGCAGATCTGCACCTCCATGCTGGTCTCCAGAGTCTACTTCTCGGGGAAACTCATTGTGACTCAGTCTTCCTTGCCTTCCCCACACCAAGATGCTGGTGTGAGAGAGGAAACCTCATGTTTATAATTCTCTGGGTTTCCTTGGTGTCTGTTGTTATGTCCCCCTTTTCATTTCTAATTTTATTTATCTATTTATTTGGGTTTTGAGACAGGGTTTCTCTGTGGGAAAATTAATACAGGTAAAGGTGGGATATATAGTGTTGCTCCCACCCCTGATAAAGCAGGGGCTACAGAGGACAGAAAATAGGACCAAGAAAGTGTTGCACAGCAAGGACGTGTGAGTTTCTCTTGAGGAGTTGTACAGACAATGGTTTAGGTTAATTAAGGAAAAAAACCAAGTCCTGGGAGTGAGTGCAAGTTCTTTCTGATGTTGGGAACTGTGTGCATCTTAGCTAACGTAAAGCTTTTTTTTTTTTTTTTTTTTTTTTTTTTTGGTTTTCGAGACAGGGTTTCTCTATGGCTTTGGAGCCTGTCCTGGAACTAGCTCTTGTAGACCAGGCTGGTCTCGAACTCACAGAGATCCGCCTGCCTCTGCCTCCCGAGTGCTGGGATTAAAGGTGTGCGCCACCACCGCCCCGGTGCTAACGTA
>NW_026067960.1:7615839-7623216 GCF_014885135.2 Alexandromys fortis
TAATGTAACCACATTATATCTTCTTCTTTTTTTTTTTTTTTTTTTTTTTTTTTTGGATTTTCGAGACAGGGTTTCTCTGTAGCTTTTGGTTCCTGTCCTGGAACTAGCTCTTGTAGACCAGGCTGGTTTCAAACTCACAGAGATCTACCTGCCTCTGCCTCCCGAGTGCTGGGATTAAAGGCATGCGCCACCACCGCCCGGCCACATTATAACTTCTATATTGCCTGAAAGTTTCTGCTGGGGCCTATGAGCTGTAAGGGGAAAACAAAGAAGTGAGAACACCCGGAGAGACGCAGAAGGGAGACACCAGGGTAGAACAGAACAGGAAAAGGAGAGAGTAGAACAAACAGCAGAAAGGATAATAAAATAAAAAACTAAGCGTTGGCTCTCAGAACAGACTTCGTGCGTCTGTTTGTCTGTCCAGTAGTTCACCTGCTCTGCATCTCCTCTTCGGTTACTCTGACCTGTGAAGGCTTGCCGTTCCTCAGCACCTTAGGTGAGATCCTTACATGTGGAGGGGTGTGTGTGTGTGTGTGTGTGTGTGTGTGTGTGTGTGTTTCCCATTTTTGCCCTCCCTGGAGAATTAAGTCTTACTCTCTCAAGTAGAAAAGTCAATGGAGAGGCTGGGCAGTAGTGGCACATGCTTTTAATCCCAGCACTTGAGAGGCAGAGGCAGGCAGATCTCTGTGAGTTTGAAACCAGCCTGGTCTACAAGAGTTAGTTCCAGGACAGGCTCCAAAGCTACAGAGAAACCTTGTCTTGAAAAACAAAACAAAAAGGTGTGTGTGTGGGGGGGGGGGGGATGAAGTGATCAGTCCACTGACTCCATGGATCCCCTTTAATTCCCGAGCTGGTCCTTGCAACACCAGTTTTTGATTGAAAGTTGTACTGGTATAATAGTCTGGGCTGGCATCTGTGGTCTCTTAGAGTCTGGACAACATCTGTCCAGGCTCTCCTGACCTTTAGTCTCCATTGAGAAGACAGGTGTTATTCTAATAGGTCTGACTTTATAAATTACTTGGTCTCTTTACCTTGCAGCTCTTAATATTCTTTCTTTCTTCTATAATTTTACTGTCTTGATTATTATCTGTCAAGAGGACTTCCTTCTCTGGTTCATCTATTTGGTGCTCTGTATGCTTTTTGTACCTTCTGATGGGCCTCTTTGTAGCATGAATAATAAAAATTCAGAGACAGATATTGGGGTTTAATCTGGAGATTAGAAAAGCAAAGCAGCCCAGCCACTAAAAAGTTCTTACCTCGGGGCTGGAGAGGTGGCTCAGAGGTTGGGAGCCATTGCTCTTCCAGAGGACCTGGGTTCAATTCCCAGCACCCACTTGGCAGCTGACAACTATCCATGACTCCAGTTCCAGGGGCTCTGACACTTTCTTTTGACCACCATGGACACCAAAAATACATGTGGTGTGCATACATACGTGTAAGCAGAACACTCAAATAAAAAATCTAAATGTTTCATTAAAAAAAGAGAAAGTTCTTACCTCTATGAATTCTTCAGATTGAAAAAAGACTGAGCTCCTGACTCATCCTGCCTTATATTCCTCTCTAGTGCTGGGATTAAAGGCTGCACCACCACTACCGCCCGAGTGTGTTCCACCACTACCTGGTCTGTATGGCTGACTAGTGTGGCTAACTTTGCACCTTGATCTTCAGGCAAGCTTTATTTATTAAAACACAAATAATATATCACTCTATTTCTCCTTTTTTGTCTAAAATAAAAGGTTGTAACAAATATAAGAATAACTACATACAATAAGTACAATGACTATATATAATATATACAATCAATAAGTACATCAACAATGTCTAGTCCATTTGCATTTGACAAATTCAGAGAAAATACTCCATTATCTATCTAACTTGGTGAGTCCAAAGTCTTGTACCTAACTTACTTTCTATCATAACTTGCATTACCATTCAAAATAATTTTTTGATATCTCTCAACTTTATACATTTTATACTTCTTTAGTAAATTTCTTTTCTGAGTCTTGTAAACAAGAAAAACTATTTCTAGTTTTCAACTCCCCCAGAGACCCAAGAAGGAAATTATATTAATCAAGTAAGTAGGAAGTGCAAGCAAGCAACTTCCAAAAAATGTGAGAAATTACAGAAACAGCTGACTGCCTGGACAGTCACCCAAGGTTCCTCTGCAATGTTGGTCACCCATCTTCAGCCTACAGGCCTAGAATATTAGACAGACTTTTCTATGATGCAGAATTTTTGAAGGATTGTCCTACCTTGTCTTGACAATGTTTGGCAGTCACTCTCTTTTATGCCCTGTTTGTTCAATTAGGGCATACCATCAGCAGTCAAGGCAAGGTCATTCTCTTACCCAGTGACTTACTTTTGTCATAAAGAAAGTAAACTCCATGTGGAGTTTCCTCAATGTTCATTATCTTCTCTGAAGTAGATTGGTGCTGCCAGGAGCAGACATGTCTCATTGACATAAAAAGAGTCTATGTTAAAACATCTTAAATTCCATATTCTGTAGATCTCTGAAGTGCTTGAAGAAGACCTTAAAAACATACCTAATATGACTACAAGTTCAATTGTAATAGATGACTAATGACTAACCTTATCTTTAGTGGCTTGGCTGCTTTGCTATTCTAATCTTCAGTTTGAACCCCAATATCTGTCTCTGCATTTTTATTATCCTGTTGCACCTTTTCTTTAGGTTGGAGAAATTTTCTTCTTTGATTTTTTTAGAATATTTTCTATGCCTTTGATGTGGGTTTCTTTTCCTTCCTCTTAGTCCTAGATTTTGTCTTTTCATGGTGTCCCAGATTTCTTGAATGTTTTGTGCCAGGGTTTTTTAAATTTAACATTTGCTTTGATCATGATATCCATTCTTTACTATTGTGTCTTCAATGCCTGCGATTCTTTCTGCCATCTCTTATATTCTTTTTGAGAGGCTTGCCTCTAAGAGTCCTGTTCGAGTTCCTAAATTTTTCATTTCCAAATTCCCCTCGATTTTAGTTTTCTTTATTGAATCTACTTTTACTTTCGGGTGTTCTGCTGCATATGTCCGCACGTGTGTGTGTGTGTGTGTGTGTGTGTGTGTGTGTGTGTGTGTGTGTTTCAGCTATGTTGGAATACTGAAGGGTCTACTGTGCTAGAGGGTTGCTGGGCTCCAGTAGAGACATATTTTCCTGGCTACTGTTGATTGTATTTTTGCACTGGTATCTAGGCATTTGAGTTTGGGGTAAATGTAATTCTAGGTGCTAATATCTGGTCTTTGTTGGGTGAGTTCTTTTTTTGTTGTTTGTTTGTTTTTTGGTTTCTGTTGCCCTCTCTGGTTCTTAGGAAAATGTGGTGGCTGTGTGTTACCTGGTAGGGAATTCTTCTGGGAACCTAATAGGTGTGGGCACTGGGGGTTCCATGTCAAATGGGATTGGGGGGGGGGGAGCTGGAGGGCGGAAATCAGAGTGTTCCACCAGGATCTGCTTAGTCTCCTGGGAGTGGGGAGCAGAGAGTGAGGACAGGAAGACGCAGATGGTCTGTAACAGAGCTAGGGATGAGGCTGGGGAGTTGAATTTGGAGAAGGTTCTTAGCCTACCTGCTTTCCTGGCTGAAATGGCCTAGAGGGTTCCTAGGACTGCCTGTTGGAGTTGAAGTCTGGGATAAAGCAATGAATGGAGGGGTGGGAGTTAGGAGGGAAAGATCTGTGTGATCCACTGGAGAGGGGATGGTGGTGGGAAAGGAGGCTCCCGCAGGTGAGCTGGGATAAGACTGGGGTTGGTTTTGGAGAGACTGAAGGAGAGGTGAAGATGCTCTTAGCCTACCTGCTTTCCTGACTAAAGTGCTAGTTTCTAATTTTTTTGTTTAGTTTTTCAAGATGGGGCTTACCTGCATAGCTTTGGAACCTGTCCTGGAATTAGCTCTGTAGATCCGCCTGCCTCTGGCTCCTGTGTGCTGGGATTAAAGGTGTGCGCCAGCTTTAAGGCTTTTTTTTTTTTTTGGTGCTATTTTCTAATTTTTTAAAAACTGCTAAACTTGGGGCTGGGTGATGGCTCAGTTGGTAAAGCATGAGAATCCAGAAGTGGACTCCCAAAACTGACGTAAAAAGCCTGGCACAATGACAAGTATCTGTAACCCCAGTCCTGGGGTGGGTGCAGAAAGTGAGGTCACTGAAGCTCCTGGGCAGCCTGACTCAGTGAGACACCAAACCAAGGTGGACGGATTTCTCAGTGGTTAAGAGCACTTGTTCTTGCTGAGGCCCCAGGTTGATTCCCAGCACCCACATGTCAGCTCACAACTGTCCGTAACTCTGGTTCCAGGCGTCCAGTGCCTTCTCCTTGCCTCTACGGCAGTGGGCATGTACACGGTACCCAGATATACTGGTAGGCAAAACACTTGTAAACATAGTATAAAGTATGGTGTGGGAAGTCCTTCTGTCGGTGTGTTGCTTTTATTGGTTAATGAATAAAGAAACTGCTTTGAGCCTATGGCAGGGAAGAACAGAGTTAGGTGGGGGAAAACTAAGCTGAATGCTGGGAAGAAGGTGGAGTTAGGAGAAGCCATGGAGCAGACACATTAGACAGATGCTGGGAATTTTAGCTGGTAAGCCACAGCCATGTGGCAATATACTGATTAATAGAAATAAGTTAAATTACTATGTAAGAGTTAGCCAATAAGAAGCTAGAGCTAATGGACCAAGCAGTGATTTATTTAATATAGTTTCTGTGTGATTATTTCAGGTCTAAGCTAGCTTGGTGGCCGGAAACCAATAAGCTCCCTCCTCCAAAAAAAGTAAATATTTTAAAAAGGTAGAAAATGGTAAGGATAGGTACTTTTTATCGACTGTGGGCCTCAACATGCATACGAACGCAGGTACATATGCAGTCACACCCACATAATGCACACACCACACACATACACAACACTCCGCAATACAGAAATACAGAATTGTGATAAAATATACATAGAGTTTACCATCTTCAAATTGGCAGTTCAACTCAGTGGTAGAGCCATTAGATGGGCAAAGCCCCGTATTTGATCCCCCATCTCTCTCTCTCTCTCTCTCTCTCTCTCTCTCTCTCTCTCTCTCTCTCTCCCTCACACACACACACACACACACACACACACTCACACACACACAAGAATCCTGGCTATCTTAAGTATTTAAATTCTATTATTGTATTTTAATTGAAAAATAATAGTTATATGCTCTTAGGAGGTCACAGAATGATTGGATAAGGTTAATAAACTAAACTATCACCTCATACACATGCCATGTGTGTGGTTATATGTATTAGTCATGGTTTTCAACAGGAACAGAATTGAGAGAATGAATGTGTGTGTGATATACATACATAATATAAATCTTCATACACATATGGTTTATTAGACTGGCTTTCTGTGTTTCGGGGTCATCCAACAATGGCTGTCTCCCGATGGAAAGGCCAAGGATCCATGTCTTTTTCAGTCCATGATGCTGGAGGTCTCAGCAATCCCAATCTGGTGCTAGAGTCCCAGAGGATTTCTGGAGAGCTGCTGATCTTCTGTGTTGGAATTGTGAAGAAGTAGGTTCTAATGCCAGCGAGAGTGAGGGCAAGCGGGCAAAACCAAAAAAGCTTCCTTCTTCCATGTCCTTTTATGTAGGTGCGGCCCAGAGTCAAGGTGGGTCTTCTCACCTCAAATGATCAATCGAGAAAATCCCTCACAGGTGTGGCAGCTGCTGGGGGTTTAGATGGTTCCGGTTGTGGTCAAGTTACCTTCCAAGGTCAGCCATCATAGGTAGAAATGCTTAAAATTCAGCCTTCAGCAATTCTGATAACAGCAACACATTTTTCTTTCGGCGGATTGTTTTGAGACATGGTCTGGCTATGCAGGACCCTTCAGCGTTGGCCTCCTCTGTGCTGGCATTATTGGTATGGACACCGTGCTTGACTTTACAGTGTTCTGCTCATCGATAAGGTCACCATCCGGGCAGCAGGTCGCCAGAACTTAGCCTCGTACCTAGAAGGACTCTCCCTGGCTGTCCTTGTCTACTCTCGGCCCCTGCTCTCACTCCCAATGCCTGGCAATCCCTCCTCTGTCCGCGTTTACCAACTTGATTTCCTTTGGATTCCACATCTAAGTGAGACCGTGTCTTTGTCCTTTTCTGCTTGGTTTGTCGTCACCTAGCGTGACGTACTTCAGGCTCACCCGGGTTGCCACACTGACAGAAGTTCTTTCCTTCCTCCATAATGCTGAAGCGCATTCAACTGTGTGTGTACTGTATTTGAAAGATTTTCTTAATTTTTAGTTATGTGTGTATGTGTCTTTCTGTGCGGATGTACACGTGTGCAGGTGCCTAAAGAGACCAGAAGAGAGTGTCAGTCAGAGCCCCTGGAGATGGAGTCGCCTGATGTGGGTGCTGGAAGCTGAACTTGGGTCGGCTGCCAGAGCAGTGCTCTGAACCACTGAACCGTTTCTCCAGCCCTCAGCCTGGATTTTAGACAGCGTTTCTCACTGAACTTGGATTGCCACTGGGCCCCTGGAACTCGCCTGACTCTACTCCTTCCCCAGCCCCGGCTTTTATGTGGGCGCTGGGATTCAAACTCAGGACCTCGGACTGTGCAGTAGGCACTTTGCCCACCGACACACATACGGAGAGCAGCTTGTCGGCCGAGAATTCGGAAAGTTTGGTTTGGGTCACAGCCTTCCATTTTCTGGAGGCGGAAATGTGGGCTTGTCCGTGTGTGGCTATCGGGAATAAGACTGTGCATCTGGATGTAAAAAGCGCTAGCCTGTGGGGGATGCGTAGGGTAGACTTGCTGGGCTAGATAGGAACAATCATATGGCTTTATTAGAATTTGACAAGTATGGGCAGACCACCAGCGCAGGCGGCAGCAGACCAGAGCAGGAGGTGGCAGACAGTGGGGACCGACGCACAACACCGAGAGCAGATCGCCCCACTACAATTAAAGCAAAGAGGTAGGCCGTTGGTTGGCGAGGTCCCTGGCAAACAGGGAGCCTGATCCTGTTCCTGAAGACCCTTCTGAGGGGCGAGAGGGAACTTGGCCCCTGGCAGGAGCCAGGAAACAGAGCGACAGCATTTGGTAAGAGGAGCCCCTGGCCAACAGGGAAACCTGATCCGGTTTTAAAAGACCCATTAGACAGCTTCGATAGGAGGAGATGGGCAGGCGCCAAGGCAAGAATTCACCCAATAATCCGAAAAACATCATGAAAACACCAGAACCCAATGATCTTACAACAGATGGACTTGAACACCCTAATATGGAAGAAGCGGAAAAAATTGACTTTATGAAAGCAATAGAGTCCATTAAACAACATGTGAAAAATGCCCTTATAGAAATGGATGAGAAGTATAACCAAAAGTTTGAAGAAATGAGTAAATACGTACATGATACCCTGGGA